>NC_134028.1:1500000-1800000 GCF_964204645.1 Tubulanus polymorphus
CCGGCACATACCTTCGCATGATTTTCCATCACCTTGATATCCGGGTTTACATTGACAGGCATACGAGCCATCAGTATCAGTACAGACACTGAGATCGCCAGCAGCGCAAGGGTAAGGTGTCAACGAGCATTCGTCGATATCTGTAATAAATACATACATTCATCAAGAGTTGCTGAATGATCAGAATTCATTCATTTTCTTCACTTTTATCTACAAATACTCACTGGAGCAGGACCGTTTGTCAGCTTCCATTTTGAATCCTGTTCTGCAGCTGCATGTATATCCACCATCAGAGTTGTGGCAAATTTGTGAACATTTGTGGGTAGTGTCATTACATTCATTAATGTCTGAAACGTACGTGATAAGGCAAATAACTGAACAAGCAGCATATTAGGGTCATAGATATGTAATCATGTAAAATTCAAAAGAAGACATAGATTGGGTGGTGTCAACTTTATTGATACTCACCGACGCATACAGAGCCATTCATAAGCATGTAACCGCTACGACAGGTGCACGTATCCGCACCTCCTTGTTTGTAACAGTCCTGATTGCATTTAGAAGTATTCGTGCACTTCGATCCATCTTTGACTAGGAATTTCAATAACGATGATAATATAAACGCATCGCCGAACAAAATAGTTGTACCATATACAATGACCAGAAAATTAGTGAACTCTTAAACTCTTAACGTATATTCGAATGAAAGAATTTGAAGTCAGAGGTTATTGGATACTTAACGGTTCATTTTGTGGAAATAATGTAGATATGTTGGAAAAAGAAGGCGATAAGACTTAACTAACCTATGCAGGTCCGGTTATCAGCGCCAAGATCAAAACCTTGGTAACAGCTACAGTTAAATCCACCGACAACGTTATTACACAGTTGACTGCAATTGTTCAGACGCGTGATTTCACATTCATCGATGTCTGTAACGATCAAAGAGTGTCAATCAGATTTACATTACGGATATCATTAAGAAGACACTTCTATTTTCCTTCATTATAATCATGATTAATGTTCTGACCAGATATGTTTGTAAGAATTTATGGAAAAATAGAATAAGACCACTATGCATGTTAAACAATGAGAACAGCTTATTATTTACCCTCGCAATGAGTTCCGTTTCCGTAGTAGCCACTTTTACATTCACATTTATATGATCCAGGAATATTAACGCATGTAGCATCGCGATGACAATCATTCAGTCGATCTAATCCACATTCGTTAACATCTATGAAAACAGAAACAAAATAAATCATCGCTACTTATTCTGTAGAATTAACAAGATTAATAAAATCTGTTATCTGAATTTCAGTTTGAAATGGTCAAACAGAGAAAATATAGTTAAAGCATTTTACCATCAAAACGAAACACGTACCGATGCATTTTCCAGCTAGATTCCTACTTCTTCCAGGCAAACAGTCACACGCGTATGCCCCAATAGTATTTCGGCATTTCTCTATATCAGTACAGTTATGGGTTCCAGTTTCGCATTCGTCGAAATCTGTGGCCGAAATATAGAAAATATGCACATAATTAGCAGTTGCTTTTATCTGTGATCTCTTAATTCAAAGATGTACAAACTTATTTGACACCAAAATCAAATGCTAAACAGCGAATTCTCAAGCGGCTGACCTTGTTGCCTAGTCGTCGTTCCTATATGTGATAAATAAATGCCGAAGTTTTCAAGTGAAGAGGAACTGACTTACCCACACACAAACTCTTATTGAGAGCTGATACGATTTTCCCCGGTGACGTGCACTCGCAGCGATAACCGAATTCAACATTGTGACAATTTTCTTCACAAATATTTGGCGTCTCAACACATTCATCAATATCTATAGAAAAAATATGTTTTTTTGCGATCTCTTTTTTACGGAATCCCTTTCTGACGTGGTTTTATACAAACGTACGTACCATAACACTTTATCCCATCGCCACGATGACTATCAGGGCACTGGCCACACTTAGCTGTCCCGTTAACTACTGTACAGGAAACGCCTTTGAAACACCGTTTCGGTTCTACCATGCAGGGATCTATTTCACAATGTTCTCCACCCCATCCTCCAGCACAGTCACATGTAGCTACATAGAATCGATCTGAAAATATCAATTGGTGTATTCATTTCAATGGATATATGCTTTTTATCTTTAGATATATACAGTAGACTTCGCTTAAGTCGGATGTTTTGGGATTGTAAAAATGTTTCGACTTGAGTGATATCCGAGTTGAATGTTATGTATTTCATATATAGTGTCACAAAAAATGTTTGAAAATACATCTGAGTTGAACAGTAATCGCCGAGTTGATCAGATAAGACTTGGGCGGAGTCTAGTGAAAAAAACATTGTTTTCGTATTGTAATGCATATAGCAGACCTGGTCGAGTTTCACGGTTAGAATTGCCATAATCGCACGTTCCATTGTTGCGGCAGTCACAGTATTTGATTTCCGGTTGATAGGTCGAGGAAGCGCCCAGGTTATCAATGGCCACCACGTCTATCGTTATCGGTACGTCGTTAGTTTTCAATATCGTCAGCTCGTTGTTCTTCAAAGTCACCTCCGATGTGACATTTCCGTCGAGTATTAACGATATCGACTGATTTTCATTCGGATCAGTCACCTCTAATTGAATAGTTACTGTTACATTCGGCTTTAATTCGATCACCTTAAGCGTCGTATTTTTGAAGGTCGGAGGGAAATTTCCTGTTCCAACAAAAGAAAATACATGAATATGATTGTAATCGGTGTATTACGTATTTATACAACGTCTTCAAATTACCCAGTTCCTCCATTTGTTTCTGGAAATTATTTTCGGATGATGAGGCGGAACTACCAGCTTTTGGCGAAGCCATTTGTGCCGAGTCGTACATACATGCCATGTAGTTAGAACTACCCGTACAAGTCTATATAGAATACAGTAAAAAGTAACAGATACTCATCGTCTACTTAAACCTTTGAATGATGTTGATAATGTGAAGTGAGTTCGGTAATATTTTCAATCAAATGGTTGCTTACAGCGTTAGATGAACGAAGTAATTCGCTGTTGTTGTGAAATAATTCTAGAAGTTTATCTTCATATTCATCCAGGAAAAGCGGTTTGAAGTTGGCATCATAATATTCGTCAAATGCCTTTGGCAAATCAGTAAATAATGAATCAGAAATTTGTTTTATACGCCCTGAAATGTATAAAATATGCAGTTTTTCAAGTTCTTTTATTCTTGTAGTCCTGAATACAAAGGCTAAGAAGTGGAAGATGTAACTGTACGTACAAGAGGTACCGAAATCGAATAGTTGTCTTTCAGTACTGGAAGCTGGCAATGTTTGCCCGTCTGATTTTCTAAAATCATCGGCCTTATCTCCATTCCAGAAGCCGAGGAGACCTCGCACATGACCCTGGTACTGACGAGGTGCGCTTACACCTATTGTCAACAGTTTGTAGCCAAGAATCACCTAGGTTTCAAAGAAACATTAGGAGTTAGTTGTAATAGTTGTGACGTAACGGTCAGGCTCCGGTTAGCTGGCTTTCTTTTTACACATTTTTGGTAAACTGCAACTACTTTACATACCTCAACAGAAAAACCATTCTCAAAAGCTGCTACAATAGTTTCATTCTCAGTTTTTTCCAAGCTGACCTTGTTATAGTCGGTTGAATTGGTAGTCATTTCATCTAGCGTCATTTTTATGGTGGAATTGATCGTAACTTCCATACTCATTCGATTCGCAGATAACATTACCTGAATTGTGTCAGAGTCATTCGATTTCATCGCAAAACCCGTAAATATAGTCGCTTCTACTGTATTATTTCCATCGGTAGATGCCTTCTCTAAAAGTGTCTGTATGACGAATTTAGAATCGGCAACTTTGTTGTCGTTGCCGATATCTGACTGGGTCGTGTTTGATGTGATGACCAGATCCGCTTGTTTAGGAGACAGATCGAACGTCTCTAGCATTACATACTGACCGATGCCATTGAAAGTATAATGCACGCCATCCAAAGTTCTGATATGGGGATCTCCGAGGGCCCAGCCTGAAATTATACGGATTACATTCTTAGATGAACACAATTTTCACAGACCTATAATGAACATACGTATGGGCCTACATGATGTAAATAAAGAGCTTTGAGATTGTTTCTTAATTCAAAGCGTTTTTAAGAAATAAATAACAATTATTATAATTATAATGAGTACATTTTGTAATGGATATCATTCACTAACCTTCAATTGGCGGCTCGTATTTTTCACAAGTCGTGACACGACGTAATGAATGGTACAAATCACAATTAGAACTCTTGATACAACAATCCATTTGAGCTTTTCTATCTCGGCGGTATGAGAATATCATAGATCCGGAGTATGGTGCACTTGTAATCAGTGAAGCTAAAGTTTCATTACCATTTATCCATTTATGTAGATAACAACAGGATTCTCGCCTGTAGAAATATCGAATCTTCCTCCTACCGGTATTTTCGCTGTATGAGTCCAGTGCTATAAATCTGCTGAACCTACTGATGAAGCAGAATCGATAAGAATAATCTCCTTCCGAGTCTCTTCCCATCCAATACCACGAATACCAAGAGAAACGTCGGTCACGGCGAGCTTGCCAGAACGAACACGGACACGTATCAGGTGAATCAAACCTCGCCAGTATTTCAGACATTTCTCTTTCATCTTCGTACCATTCATTACAGCGTACCGTATACTCGTCGAACCCAGATGTATCAGCGCTTACTTTATACAGCCATTGACCTATCACACCTATAAAGGAATAGTTCTCACATAAGGTATCTTAAGGTATGATTTTCATCTTCGGGTATATCACAGAGCATTCATTTTGATCGTGTAGAGAGCTAGATAGGTTGGGCTTGTCATCATAGTAGGCGAGTAGGCACATCTAAAATCTGAATGCTCAACTGGTTTGGATTATAGAAGTGTTATGTAAGGAAATGGCAGTTCCAAAAATGTAAAAACATAATTGACTCAATCATCAAAGTGTGATATATGATTATACCTGTGTTACCGGTAACCTTGTCAATATCTAACGCTTCTGGCGTGAGCGACATACTATTCTCGTGATAGACCTCATAACCAGTGTATGATTTATCCGCGTAACCGATCGCTATCTGTCTCCAATATTTATCAACGTCCAGATTTATCTGACCAGGCTGATAGTTGAACAGAGAAAACGTGTGGTTTTTATCGGCGATCAGTATAGTTTGAAACGATGCGTCCTGAAATGACATATTGGTTATAAACCTATGATTTGACGAAATTCGGAACCAAACTTTCAGATTTTGTTTCATCTTTACAAAAGCCTCAACTGAGTTTCTCAAGGAGTTTTCTGAGTTTTACATATTTCAAAACGTTAAGCTAATGATTACCTGGAGTTACTAAACTTAAATATTTTCAGGTTTTCAGGAAAGGCTATCCAAAACGATTGAAAACAAAAAGAAAAATCTATTACCTCAATGTCCTTGTAGTATTCGGAAGGATATGGAATTCCGTTATTCCAGTTCACGATAAAAACCCACCTTAAAAGAAATAGATGAGAAATATGTCAGAATCATGAATATATTTGCAGTACCGCGTGTCTAACTGATCAGAAATATTGCAATCAACATTTATCAGTGCTGAGCAACGACTTGGTGAGCAGAAACATTTGCTCTCATGTCATACATACCTAGGTTCAAAATTCTTGAAGTCTGACGATTCATCTTGTGACACATCTTGACCGTGGCTCCTCACAATGTTCTGGGCTGCATCGTAAACGGCGTGGTAATCGGGTCGATTCTTGTAGTAAACATCGCGATACCTTTTGTAATAACTGGAGAAATAGTAAGAGCAATAAGTTACAGTCGAATTCCTGCTGCTGTATGGAAAATCTAAATCGGTCCAGAACGGCGCCACTAATCCCATCTTCAAGTTAAAATCTTCAAACGATACAGGTTTACTCGTGCCTCTCATACGACGGAGATTGTCCCCAAATACAATGAAGCCGTTCGTATTGACCTGTGAAATGAGAATAGATACATAGATATTATAGCGATTATGAAATGTACACATAGATAAGCGCAAATTTCTTTACAATTATTGATTCTTTGTTGATTTTGCAGATTTCTCAAATGAACATATTACAAATGAATATATTACTTTCCCGTTAAAAGACGTATCTTACCCGAAGGTATCTGTGGGTTTTGTATCCTAGTTTCACCGACGGAACGTAGTAACGCCACGAGAACCTATCATCACCTTTTAGGCGGCGATAGTAGCGACATTCCGGAAATAAGATCTTCTCTGAAAACAAGAACAACAAATCGTCGTAATCAAGCCTGTTGACATGTAGTAGACTGATGCTTGACATAGTGACTGATTCGGTATTTAGAAGTTAAAAGATATATTTCTTCTATTGGATCCTCTACTACCACTTTGGACAGGTACCATACCCAAGCGACTTCGAGTCAATCAAACCTAGCAGTTACATGACCGCTAGCTGGGTCAGTTAACTTTCTTTGCGGGCAAACGTTAGCAATAATTGCGGCATCGAGGCCAGTGAAATGAAGTTCTTACTGTTGCAAGTATTCGGGGGTTTTCCATCTCCCTCATAGCCAGCTTTACAGGTACATGTGTAGCTCCCTATTGTATTTTGGCACACGGAATTTCCATCGCAGGCGTTTATTCTATCACACTCGTTCACATCTGAAGTAATAATAAAGAAAAGTTATTCGGCTAAATGACTACATTATAAGTGAAACTTTCAACATTGGCAGTTCCCTGGCTTTCACTGAGCGGATATGCTTGAATAGTTATTCGAAGTAATCTCACTTACCTGTACAACTAGTTTCAGGGTCAGAACCGTAGTAACCGTCATTACATCTACATTCATACGACCCAGGTGTATTAATACAATGAGCATTTACAGCACATTGGTTCAATGTTGGGTCTGCACATTCATCTCGATCTGCAAAGGCAAATTTCATAGATCGAACTGTTTTGAATAGTTTTTCCAGAGACATAAGGCGGTTTCTTGCCATTCATTACTTGTTTTCAAAGTTTTGAATGGCACATATATTATGGTGTAGGTTTAAGGTAACCTATGCTTGTTATTGGTCTGGACGAAAGGTTTTGGACGACATAAACATCATTCTAAAGGTGGAAGATTAAGCTGTACCAATGAAACGAACATGAAAAAAATCTGTAGGAGAATGTTAACATTTCGAATCAAATCCTTGCGCCATTTTGAAATAAAAATTGAGTCGAAAGGTCAGAATCCTCAGAAGTTTTTCTTCAATTGTGGATTACATCCATCAATTGGATTAGAAAGTGACTTATACACATATATGTATAAAAAAACCAAGTGACCGTTTGTGTCTCAACTTTGTATTCAAATCAACTCGAAACCAAGCAGACTCTCGCGAGTCCTGGACTAAACCCCAATGAACAATGTGATCTGTGCGCTGGCCACAAATGCACACAGATCACACTACACTACCCATTACACACTCCATTACCCACAGCTTTCATATATCCATCCAAATATTTAGTGGCTTTCTTCCTGGGTCTTACTCGAGATATAGATGCAAAAACTCACACCATGACCATTGCGTAAATCGTAAACTGATTTTTCTAATGTCGAACCATGGACTCTAAAACGTTTAACTCTAATCGTTTTACAGTCCATGAGTGAACCGACTGTTACACTGTCGACCGCCCGAACAATTCTTCATCAAACAACATCATAATGATGCATGATTCCGCCTTACCGTAAACTTTAGTGCTATCGCATTGCACATCATGCCCATCTAGAAGACATTGGCCGTTGGGCTGACGGACTGCTTTCATGAAAGTCTCTTCTATATCCGACAGCGTAGGTAGCAAAGCCGGATTAACTCTTGTTTCATCGAATAACAGCGCCATATGAACCAATACACTTGACTTACTGTAATCAAGATATTCATAGTTGCAAAAACGAATTTCGAGGTTTATTCCGAGTTTGTTAATTTGGAATATACTGGTTTTATCTGTTAAAACTAATTTCAAGTTCACTTTATAGAGATGTCCCTAGTACGATTCCCGTAGTATTGGCCCTGAAATATGTTATCTCCATTTCCATTTATAAATTATTCACATGAAAATTATAATGAGACAAAAAAGTAAAAAAATCAAAGTGCTGTCAAAAATGGGATGATTTGTTCTTTGATACACGTTTTCAGTATACACAAACGATTTAGAATATCTAAATCATTGATAAATTTCACATGAGTCCAAGATGTATATGTAAATCGGATTTCTTATAATGATATTACTCTACCTAAACATTGTAACCAAAGCCGCTTCGAAACCTAAAGCTCTCATTTCCGCTTGATAATATGCTTTCACCTAAAAAAAATAATCAATAACTTAAGAGAAGGTTTAATCTTCATTATTCAAAACCATTTCTTGATTTGAGATACGTACAGCTTTTTCCAGTTCCAACTTTAACTTGATACTTTCAGTAGTATTGAGATTTGCGTATTGGACAATCCACCCCAGATCTAAGGTAAACTGTAGAGTCAATGACGTACGTACTGTAATAAATATCAAATAATAAGAACAGAGCATCACTAGAATACAAAATTTATTTGACTAAAACTTGTATAACTTGTACGAGAGGGTTAGTTGAAAAATGTCTATACTGAGGTCAGTATGCTTTTTCAACTTATCTTGGTGCTGGCTCGAAACGAGTTGTTTCTGAAAGGATTAAAATCCAAAAGGTTTGTACCTTTCTTGCACGAGTTGACACCATCACCGGCGTACATATCGCGACATTGACATATCACCCCGAGTTGACTCGATATACAGTTAGCATCACTGTGGCATTGATTACAGTTTCCATGCACTGGAATACATAACAAATATCACGAGAATCAATGGTACCAATCTATATGTGAAAACAAACTAATCTTAATTAGGTAATTACTAAAGGGTATCTCATACCTGATTGACTCGTAGTTGACACGTCAGCTGATGTAGTGGGTCTAACAGTTGATGATGAAGTAGACGAATCCGTCGGTGATGTCGTCTCGGTGCTCGCCGAGCTCGATGCGTCTATCATCGTTGAGCTGACAGTCAAGGATGAAGTAGACGAATCCGTTGGTGAGGTCGTCTCGGTGCTCACCGAGGTCGATGTGTCTACCGTAGTGGAGGTGTCAATCGAGGATGAAGTAGACGAATCCGTTGGTGAGGTCGTCTCGGTGCTCGCCGAGGTCGATGTGTCTACCGTAGTGGAGGTGTCAATCGAGGATGAAGTAGACGAATCCGTTGGTGAGGTCGTCTCGGTTCTCGCCGAGGTCGATGTGTCTACCGTAGTGGAGGTGACACTAGAGGATGAAGTAGACGAATCCGTTGGTGATGTCGTCTCGGTGCTCGCCGAGGTCGATGCGTCTACCGTAGTTGAGGTGACACTAGAGGATGAAGTAGACGAATCCGTTGGTGATGTCGTCTCGGTGCTCGCCGAGGTCGATGCGTCTACCGTAGTTGAGGTGACACTAGAGGATGAAGTAGACGAATCCGTTGGTGATGTCGTCTCGGTTCTCGCCGAGGTCGATGTGTCTACCGTAGTTGAGGTGACACTAGAGGATGAAGTAGACGAATCCGTCGGTGAGGTCGTCTCGGTGCTCACCGAGGTCGATGTGTCTACTGTAGTGGAGCTGACACTAAAGGATGAAGTAGACGAATCCGTCGGTGAGGTCGTCTCGGTGCTTGCGGATGTCGATGTGTCTACCGTAGTGGAGCTGACACTCGAGGACGAAGCAGAATTTGAGGTATCTACGGTAGTAGTAGTTGCTTCTTCGGTAGTCGTAGAATCAGAATGTGTAACATTAACATCACACATTATAGGCCCGAGTGAACCCAGAGAACACCCATTTGCCGATTTGGTGTAGTTGGAAATGGCAGAAGTAATATCATCCATAGATGGAACAATGTTTGAGAATGCTACTTGCATTCCAACTATAACACTGCCTTGTCTGAAAAATGAACACACATGCGATGATGATATACGTCTGGTGATACGTCTCATGTATATCTCATTCAGCTGAAATGTATTTTACCGAATGACAATTTCAATATAAGACCATTAATGTAACGGTTCAAGGGGATATTTGTACGGTTCAAGGGGGTATTTGTTTCCTTTGCGGTTCTGCGAATAACATACCTCAATTCTTTTACAGTTCCTCCGATATAGCTCCACCCTGGGTATGAGTTGAAAATGACGCTAATCTGTAAAATAGAAGTTTTATCATATCATACACAGTTGTTTCAATTTTGCAATGTTTTAAATTCAAAGAGATGAAATAGAAGTTTAAAATGCATTTTATAATTCGTTTTTTTACCTCGTAAAGTAAGTTTGCGACCATTGATTTATGCTTATATGAGTTTGGATCCTGAAGACTCGCCGACCAAGACGATAGAATCGATAATCGAAGATCGAAGATTTCATCGGCTATATAAAGAATTAGATATTGAGCAAAAATAAAAATGACAACTTTCTGTGAATGTCGATCTTCGTCAGTAAATAGAGCCAAATTATCGCAACAGACCTTGAGAACACGAGGATATACCGTCTCCGTAGAAAGTAGGTTTGCAAATGCATTGATCGTCACCGTTGCATTGAGCATCTTTGTGGCACATCGAGCATGCTACAACGAAAGTGAAATAAACATGCGATCAGTGAGTTTTCAGAGTCAACCCGCAAGCAGCATTACAGCACGTTTAGAGAGATTTTAAAATCATGAAATGAAAGATTATGATCATATACAAACCAGATACTTGAGAACATGAATCAAGAGGAATAGAAAATGTCGCCTGACTGATATTTGGTATATACATCCGTAGAAGTTTCGGTATTAGTTCAAACATCGGGCACGAACTACTTTCACCATTCATAACACAGCCAACGAGTTTACCGCCAAAATTGGTTTTATTTCTTTAATATGGAAATATCAAAATAATTTATGAATCACAAAGAAGACAGAGAAAATTACGAGACATTTGGTTAATTCTACTCACAGAAGACGCATTATCGGACAAGTAAGGTTCATGAGGTTCTGTATGGTAGTAAGCGTTAGCGAAGGGTTCGGTATCGTAGGATTAGTGATCATATTTATGACTGCCGGATCGTTTAGAATATCTGACAGTCCCCTGACGAGATGATATAGCATCGGAACGAGTTCTGCCGCTGATGACGATGACATCGTGCAATTGAAGACTTCGATAATTTCTCTCACAAAACACACCCAACGTCCTATATGACGGAAAATGTATCGATGATATTTGATAACAGTAGAGTTGATACGGTAAATGACGAAGCCAATTCATAACATGAATTACCTGACCACACCGTATCCGTGCACATATTCTTGATTAGTTGAGACATTTTGAATTTAGGAGGTACCAGGTAGAAAACACCGTTTGCCTTTGCGCTACACGAGTCGATCGTGTCTATGAGATCCTTTGTAAAGTAGCTAGAAAAATATTACGCATTGCTGTGAATAATTATGAAACAAATTACATTTTATCAATACACATTGTACTTTTCTTGAAAATAAGGATCGTCGAAATGCAGAGGTTAATTTTTCACTGTATTAGCTACCTTTGAGACGATGAACACAGCTCCGATTCAAATTTCTGTGGGTCTGCTATCAATTGTTTCGCGTGGAATTTGAAACTAGCAACTTTTCCTCTCATTTTACCCAATATACAAGATAGGAACTTCCGGTTGGCATTCATTAACGACGTTAGGTTTAAATCAGTAACTACAATATCAGAATGTACATTATTTAGCCGGTTTAACCATGGATTGGTATTATATATACATGTATATAAAGACCGTTCACCCAGAATTAATTTGCATTTACAGAAATTAAATCAATTGTAAGTTAGTTTGCTAATGAAGGGGTAGAGAACTTACACATAGTAGGTTCAGGTACAGCCATACACGACATTTCGGTAAATGGTTTGATAATATCAGGTGTGACCATTTTGAATATTTGAAGCTCTCTAGATGGTATCGGAACGATATCGCTAGTTAAACACGTACTTTCGTTCATCACTTTGTAAAAGCAGTTTGGTAACTTTGCAGTCATATTGAACAAAGCTACGCTAAAAAGAGTTATGAATGATAACAATTAATTGATCGTGAACTTCAGGGTAAGGATCAAAATCCATCCGATCGATGTATTATGTATAGTATAACGTACCTCCACGACGAATCACACAGTTGTTTATATGCTTTTACTCCCTCAGCAACTAGTCTCAACAATTGCGACGTGTTTGTAGATGGTTTACCAGTAATGATCGACGGTCCTATGATCGATGCAGCATTCGCCGATAGATTCCCGAATTCAACCAAGAAGTTGTAACCGGCTCGAGGCATGGCGCATTTCAAAACTTTTGGTACAAACTCCCACAAACAATTTAACGAAACATTTGCGTCTACGTGGATATGAAATGGTGAAAACGTGATGTTTTACAAGGTATACTTATTTCGTCTATTCTTATCGGTAAAATAAAACGATATGAATAATTTACCTCTTCTGCTGCACCAATTGTTGTATAGTGACTTGATCGACCGTATTTCATTGGTTATATTGGCTGAACAATTTCTCACACACGGAATTATACTGTCAAACATGATGAGGATGTCACGTCTTGAAATAGTTATAGAAATAAAAACGATTCATGATTAGCTAAAAAAACTTCAATTAAACACACTTCACTCCAAATTGTTAAAAAAGGCTTTCATTTATACTGACCTTTTATCGGAGCAAAGAGTCCTATTTAAGGTTGCACCGTCGGCAGCTTGTATTATCGGAATTATTGTCTGTACCCAGCCGGAAATACGTCGATTGATACATGAAATTGCTCTGCCCATTTCGCAAGGTCCTGTTGCATTTTGTGATTCCGAAAAAGAAACGTAGCAGTCATTACTTTAATTTAGGCATGTATATAATTACCGTTGTTAAAACGTCATAAGATACATCTCTTTCGATCTCTAATCGCCTAAACACAAAATAGAGACGGATAAAATGGATCTCATACCTGATGTGTCAGGTTGTCCAGTCATTCCACTAGTAGTTGCGTGAGAAGATGAAGATACCGTTGATGAATCGGTTGGAGATGATTCCGTTGGTGAGGTCATCTCGGTGCTCGCCGAGGTCGATGTGTCTACCGTAGTTGAGGTGTCAGTCGAGGATGAAGTAGACGAATCCGTTGGTGAGGTCGTCTCGGTGCTCGCCGAGGTCGATGTGTCTACCGTAGTGGAGCTGACACTCGAGGATGAAGTAGACGAATCCGTTGGTGAGGTCGTTTCGGTGCTCGCCGAGGTCGATGTGTCTACTGTAGTGGAGCTGACACTCGAGGATGAAGTAGACGAATCCGTTGGTGATGTCGTCTCGGTGCTCGCCGAGGTCGATGTGTCTACCGTAGTGGATGTGTCAGTCGAGGACGAAGTAGACGAATCCGTCGGTGAGGTCGTCTCGGTGCTCGCCGAGGTCGATGTGTCTACCGTAGTGGATGTGTCAGTCGAGGACGAAGTAGACGAATCCGTTGGTGATGTCGTTTCGGTGCTCGCCGAGGTCGATGTGTCTACCGTAGTGGAGCTGACACTAAAGGATGAAGTAGACGAATCCGTCGGTGAGGTCGTCTCGGTGCTCGCCGAGGTCGATGTGTCTACCGTAGTGGATGTGTCAGTCGAGGACGAAGTAGACGAATCCGTCGGTGAGGTCGTCTCGGTGCTTGCGGATGTCGATGTGTCTACCGTAGTGGAGCTGACACTCGAGGATGAAGTAGACGAATCCGTCGGTGAGGTCGTCTCGGTGCTCGCCGAGGTCGATGTGTCTACCGTAGTGGAGCTGACACTAAAGGATGAAGTAGACGAATCCGTCGGTGAGGTCGTCTCGGTGCTCGCCGAGGTCGATGTGTCTACCGTAGTTGAGGTGACACTAGAGGATGAAGTAGACGAATCCGTTGGTGAGGTCGTCTCGGTGCTCACCGAGGTCGATGTGTCTACTGTAGTGGAGCTGACACTAAAGGATGAAGTAGACGAATCCGTCGGTGAGGTCGTCTCGGTGCTTGCGGATGTCGATGTGTCTACCGTAGTGGAGCTGACACTCGAGGACGAAGCAGAATTTGAAGTATCTACGGTAGTAGTAGTTGCTTCTTCGGTAGTCGTAGAATCAGAATGTGTAACATTAACATCACACATTATAGGCCCGAGTGAACCCAGAGAACACCCATTTGCCGATTTGGTGTAGTTGGAAATGGCAGAAGTAATATCATCCATAGATGGAACAATATTTGAGAATGCTACTTCCATTCCAACTATAACACTGCCTTGTCTGAAAAATGAACACACATGCGATGATGATATACGTCTGGTGATACGTCTAATGTATATCTCATTCAGATGAAATGTATTTTACCGAATGACAATTTCAATATAAGACAATTAATGCAACGGTTCAATGGGATATTTGTTTCCTTTGCGGTTCTGCGAATAACATACCTCAATTCTTTTACAGTTCCTCCGATATAGCTCCACCCTGGGTATGAGTTGAAAATGACGCTAATCTGTAAAATAGAAGTTTTATCATATCATACACAGTTGTTTCAATTTTGCAATGTTTTAAATTCAAAGAGATGAAATAGAAGTTTAAAATGCATTTTATAATTCGTTTTTTTACCTCGTAAAGTAAGTTTGCGACCATTGATTTATGCTTATTGGAGTTTGGATCCTGAAGACTCGCCGACCAAGACGATAGAATCGATAATTGAAGATCGAAGACTTCATCGGCTATGTATAGAATTAGATATTGAGCAATAAGAAATTTATAACTTTCTGTGAATGTCGATCTTCGTCAGTAAATAAGGCCAAATTATCGCAACAGACCTTGAGAACACGAAGATATACCGTCTCCGTAGAAAGTAGGTTTGCAAATGCATTGATCGTCACCGTTGCATTGAGCATCTTTGTGGCACATCGAGCATGCTACAACGAAAGTGAAATAAACATGCGATAAGTGAGTTTTCAGAGTCAACCCGCAAGCAGCATTACAGCACGTTTAGAGAGATTTTAAAATCATGAAATGAAAGATTATGATGATATACAAACCAGATACTTGAGAACATGAATCAAGAGGAATAGAAAATGTCGCCTGACTGATATTTGGTATATACATCCGTAGAAGTTTCGGTATTAGTTCAAACATCGGGCACGAACTACTTTCACCATTCATAACACAGCCAACGAGTTTACCGCCAAAATTGGTTTTATTTCTTTAATATGGAAATATCAAAATAATTTATGAATCACAAAGAAGACAGAGAAAATTACGAGACATTTGGTTAATTCTACTCACAGAAGACGCATTATCGGACAAGTAAGGTTCATGAGGTTCTGTATGGTAGTAAGCGTTAGCGAAGGGTTCGGTATCGTAGGATTAGTGATCATATTTATGACTGCCGGATCGTTTAGAATTTCTGATATTCCCCTGACGAGATGATATAGCATCGGAACGAGTTCTGCCGCTGATGACGATGACATCGTGCAATTGAAGACTTCGATAATTTCTTTCACAAAACACACCCAACGTCCTATATGACGGAAAATGTATCGATGATATTTGAGAACAGTAGAGTTGATACGGTAAATGACGAAGCCAATTCATAACATGAATTACCTGACCACACCGTATCCGTGCACATATTCTTGATTAGTTGAGATATTTTGAATTTAGGAGGTACCAGGTAGAAAACACCGTTTGCCTTTGCGCTACACGAGTCGATCGTGTCTATGAGATCCTTTGTAAAGTAGCTAGAAAAAAATTACGCATTGCTGTGAATAATTATGAAAGAAATTACATTTTATCAATACACATTGTACTTTTCTTGAAAATAAGGATCGTCGAAATGCAGAGGTTAATTTTCCACTGTATTAGCTACCTTTGAGACGATGAACACAGCTCCGATTCAAATTTCTGTGGGTCTGCTATCAATTGTTTCGCGTGGAATTTGAAACTAGCAACTTTTCCTCTCATTTTACCCAATATACAAGATAGGAACTTCCGGTTGGCATTCATTAACGACGTGAGGTTTAAATCAGTAACTACAATATCAGAATGTACATTTTTTAGCCGGTTTAACCATGGATTGGTATTATATATACATGTATATAAAGACCGTTCACCCAGAATTAATTTGCATTTACAGAAATAAAATCAATTGTAAGTTAGTTTGCTAATGAAGGGGTGGAGAACTTACACATAGTAGGTTCAGGTACAGCCATACACGACATTTCGGTAAATGGTTTGATAATATCAGGTGTGACCATTTTGAATATTTGAAGCTCTCTAGATGGTATCGGAACGATATCGCTAGTTAAACACGTACTTTCGTTCATCACTTTGTAAAAGCAGTTTGGTAACTTTGCAGTCATATTGAACAAAGCTACGCTAAAAAGAGTTATGAATGATAACAATTAATTGATTGTGAACTTCAGGGTAAGGATCAAAATCCATCCGATCGATGTATTATGTATGGTATAACGTACCTCCACGACGAATCACACAGTTGTTTATATGCTTTTACTCCCTCAGCAACTAGTCTCAACAATTGCGACGTGTTTGTAGATGGATTACCAGTAATGATCGACGGTCCTATGATCGATGCAGCATTCGCCGATAGATTCCCGAATTCAACCAAGAAGTTGTAACCGGCTCGAGGCATGGCGCATTTCAAAACTTTTGGTACAAACTCCCACAAACAGTTTAACGAAACATTTGCGTCTACGTGGATATGAAATGGTGAAAACGTGATGTTTTACAAGGTATACTTATTTCGTCTATTCTTATCGGTAAAATAAAACGATATGAATAAATTACCTCTTCTGCTGCACCAATTGTTGTATAGTGACTTTATTGACCGTATTTCATTGGTTATATTGGCTGAACAATTTCTCACACACGGAATTATACTGTCAAACATGATGAGGATGTCACGTCTTGGAATAGTCATAGAAATAAAAACGATTCATGATTAGCTGAACAAACTTCAATTAAACACACTTCACTCCAAATCGATAAAAAGGATTTCATTTATACTGACCTTTTATCGGAGCAAAGAGTCCTATTTAAGGTTGCACCGTCGGCAGCTTGTATTATCGGAATTATTGTCTGTACCCAGCTGGCAATACGTCGATTGATACATGAAATTGCTCTGCCCATTTCGCAAGGTCCTGTTGCATTTTGTGATTCCGAAAAAGAAACGTAGCAGTCATTACTTTAATTTAGGCATGTATATAATTACCGTTGTTAAAACGTCATAAGATACATCCCTTTCGATCTCTAATCGCCTAAACACAAAACAGAGACGGATAAAATGGATCTCATACCTGATGTGTCAGGTTGTCCAGTCATTCCACTAGTAGTTGCGTGAGAAGATGAAGATACCGTTGATGAATCGGTTGGAGATGATTCCGTTGGTGAGGTCATCTCGGTGCTCGCCGAGGTCGATGTGTCTACCGTAGTTGAGGTGACAGTCGAGGATGAAGTAGACGAATCCGTTGGTGAGGTCGTCTCGGTGCTCGACGAGGTTGATGTGTCTACCATAGTGGAGCTGACACTAGATGATGAAGTAGACGAATCCGTTGGTGATGTCGTCTCGGTGCTTGCTGATGTCGATGTGTCTACTGTAGTGGAGCTGACACTCGAGGACGAAGCAGAATTTGAGGTATCTACGGTAGTAGTAGTTGCTTCTTCGGTAGTCGTAGAATCAGAATGTGTAACATTAACATCACACATTATAGGCCCGAGTGAACCCAGAGAACACCCATTTGCCGATTTGGTGTAGTTGGAAATGGCAGAAGTAATATCATCCATTGATGGAACGTTGTTTGAGAATGCTACTTCCATTCCAACTATAACACTGCCTTGTCTGAAAAATGAACACACATGCGATGATGATATAAGTCTGGTGATACGTCTCATGTATATCTCATTCAGCTGAAATGTATTTTACCGAATGACAATTTCAATATAAGACAATTAATGTAACGGTTCAAGGGGATATTTGTACGGTTCAAGGGGGTATTTGTTTCCTTTGCGGTTCTGCGAATAACATACCTCAATTCTTTTACAGTTCCTCCGATATAGTTCCACCCTGGGTATGAGTTGAATATGACACTAATCTGTAAAATAGAAGTTTTATCATATCATACACAGTTGTTTCAATTTTGCAATGTTTTAAAATCAAAGAGATGAAATAGAAGTTTAAAATGCATTTTATAATTCATTTTTTGACCTCGTAAAGTAAGTTTGCGACCATTGATTTATGCTTATTGGAGTTTGGATCCTGAAGACTCGCCGACCAAGACGATAGAATCGATAATTGAAGATCGAAGATTTCATCGGCTATATAAAGAATTAGATATTGAGCAAAAATAAAAATAACAACTTTCTGTGAATGTCGATCTTCGTCAGTAAATAGAGCCAAATTATCGCAACAGACCTTGAGAACACGAAGATATACCGTCTCCGTAGAAAGTAGGTTTGCAAATGCATTGATCGTCACCGTTGCATTGAGCATCTTTGTGGCACATCGAGCATGCTACAACGAAAGTGAAATAAACATGCGATAAGTGAGTTTTCAGAGTCAACCCGCAAGCAGCATTACAGCACGTTTAGAGAGATTTTAAAATCATGAAATGAAAGATTATGATGATATACAAACCAGATACTTGAGAACATGAATCAAGAGGAATAGAAAATGTCGCCTGACTGATATTTGGTATATACATCCGTAGAAGTTTCGGTATTAGTTCAAACATCGGGCACGAACTACTTTCACCATTCATAACACAGCCAACGAGTTTACCGCCAAAATTGGTTTTATTTCTTTAATATGGAAATATCAAAATAATTTATGAATCACAAAGAAGACAGAGAAAATTACGAGACATTTGGTTAATTCTACTCACAGAAGACGCATTATCGGACAAGTAAGGTTCATGAGGTTCTGTATGGTAGTAAGCGTTAGCGAAGGGTTCGGTATCGTAGGATTAGTGATCATATTTATGACTGCCGGATCGTTTAGAATATCTGACATTCCCCTGACGAGATGATATAGCATCGGAACGAGTTCTGCCGCTGATGACGATGACATCGTGCAATTGAAGACTTCGATAATTTCTTTCACAAAACACACCCAACGTCCTATATGACGACAAAATGTATCGGTGATATTTGAGAACAGTAGAGTTGATACGGTAAATGACGAAGCCAATTCATAACATGAATTACCTGACCACACCGTATCCGTGCACATATTCTTGATTAGTTGAGACATTTTGAATTTAGGAGGTACCAGGTAGAAAACACCGTTCGCCTTTGCGCTACACGAGTCGATCGTGTCTATGAGATCCTTTGTAAAGTAGCTAGAAAAATATTACGCATTGCTGTGAATAATTATGAAACAAATTACATTTTATCAATACACATTGTACTTTTCTTGAAAATAAGGATCGTCGAAATGCAGAGGTTAATTTTTCACTGTATTAGCTACCTTTGAGACGATGAACACAGCTCCGATTCAAATTTCTGTGGGTCTGCTATCAATTGTTTCGCGTGGAATTTGAAACTAGCAACTTTTCCTCTCATTTTACCCAATATACAAGATAGGAACTCCCGGTTGGCATTCATCAACGACGTTAGGTTTAAATCAGTAACTACAATATCAGAATGTACATTTTTTAGCCGGTTTAACCATGGATTGGTATTATATATACATGTATATAAAGACCGTTCACCCAGAATTAATTTGCATTTACAGAAATTAAATCAATTGTAAGTGAGGTTGCTAATGAAGGGGTAGAGAACTTACACATAGTAGGTTCAGGTACAGCCATACACGACATTTCGGTAAATGGTTTGATAATATCAGGTGTGACCATTTTGAATATTTGAAGCTCTCTAGATGGTATCGGAACGATATCGCTAGTTAAACACGTACTTTCGTTCATCACTTTGTAAAAGCAGTTTGGTAACTTTGCAGTCATATTGAACAAAGCTACGCTAAAAAGAGTTATGAATGATAACAATTAATTGATTGTGAACTTCAGGGTAAGGATCAAAATCCATCCGATCGATGTATTATGTATGGTATAACGTACCTCCACGACGAATCACACAGTTGTTTATATGCTTTTACTCCCTCAGCAACTAGTCTCAACAATTGCGACGTGTTTGTAGATGGATTACCAGTAATGATCGACGGTCCTATGATCGATGCAGCATTCGCCGATAGATTCCCGAATTCAACCAAGAAGTTGTAACCGGCTCGAGGCATGGCGCATTTCAAAACTTTTGGTACAAACTCCCACAAACAGTTTAACGAAACATTTGCGTCTACATGGATATGAAATGATGAAAACGTGATGTTTTACAGCATATTCTTATTTCGTCTATTCTTATCGGTAAAATAAAACGATATGAATAAATTACCTCTTCTGCTGCACCAATTGTTGTATAGTGAATTGATCGACCGTATTTCATTGGTTATATTGGCTGAACAATTTCTCACACACGGAATTATACTGTCAAACATGATGAGGATGTCACGTCTTGAAATAGTCATAGAAATAAAAACGATTCATAATTAGCTAAAAAAACTTCAATTAAACACACTTCACTCCAAATCGATAAAAAAAGGATTTCATTTATACTGACCTTTTATCGGAGCAAAGAGTCCTATTTAAGGTTGCACCGTCGGCAGCTTGTATTATCGGAATTATTGTCTGTACCCAGCTGGCAATACGTCGATTGATACATGAAATTGCGCTGCCCATTTCGCAAGGTCCTGTTGCATTTTGTACATCTAGAACATAACAAAATATATGCATTTTAAGGCTGTCTTCAATAGCTATTTTGCTACTCCTTCAGCGATCCTATACTTACATGAACATTCTGTTGGAATTTGTAGAGCGATATTTTGTAATGAATTGATATCGGCACCCATGAGTGGGACTATCAGATTCATTATCTTTCGACCGACGTCCATAAATGGACAAGGTCCTTTTCCTGCATTCAACACGCAATTCACCAGCCTCCCGGTAACGTTTGCTTTATTCCTGGAAAATTTTTTAGGAAAGTAAAATCATTGCACAAATCTACTGGATAGTAATGACATTCGTTGAAACGAGAAAGGTTCGTACATAATGTTGATCATCGGACACATCTTTGACATGATTTTTGCATTAAGGTGTGAAATAGTTGAGTAATTTCCATTGAGGATTGCTGTAACCACGTTGTCATTCGATATCTCATCAGAAATAATTTTTAGTAATTCATATAAAACCGGAACGAGTTCCCCCGCGGAAGACGATATCGTGCAGTTGTATATTCTAATCATTTCCGTCAATATACACACCCAACGTCCTATATAGCGAATAAAAAATCAGTTATCAGTTATCAGATATCAGTTATTAGTTATTAGGTATTAACTACGTGATACGAGACAGATCGATAGACATCTCCGGATCAGGGACTACGCTGAATATCTCAACGTTTCTCAATCTACGAGGGTGACTCAAGGACTGACTCCAGCTTCTCGTGATAAAGCGAATTTTCGTGGATCCCGGCTTACGTCTAACCCAGAGTTGTCAGAACAACCCTCAAAAATGATTCTCACATAGTGTTCATTATAGATATCTAATCTAATTGCGGATTTTACGGTAAATTATAGTACGTTACGCAGGACACTTTTTCGAATTTGTCCTGCTGCACTAAATTCAATAATATTTCCATAACTTAGTATACTTATTTTACTTTTGATTGTAGTTTTGTAAACTCTGCGAATAATTGCAAATAATTCCTTCAATTAATTTAAAAGGAAAAATTACCTGAACGATTTGTCGCAGTGCACATGCTGTCGATCACATCGACAAGCTTTAATTTAGGCGGAATTAAAGGGCATATTTTATTTGTTTCAACGCTGCATTTATCGAATTCTGCCAGGAGATTCTTTACCACCGAACTGAAAAGGTATAGTTGAGAAAATGATTCGGTTGTTATGTACTCATCAATGAAATTGATGATTTTTTTATAAGAAATACATACTTTTGGTTGATACAAAATAGTTCGTCGGTTGAGTCGGGATTGGCGGCAAGAACTTCTGCAAGTTTTTTTAAGCTGGCTAAGTTCAAGCTGACATAATCAACAATGCATGATAACTGCTTTTTTGCAGCATTTAGCATACATTTAGGATCGTTATTACGCACTGTAACAAATGAAAACATACAAACAGAAATGAGAAATAAACATGTTATGGAATTCACGGAATTCATTTATAAACATTTCCCCATACCTGGTACGACGATCTTGATTTCTAATGTATAGCTATTAAAGATTATGAAGTTATATAGACAACTTAGAGCGGAATATGATAATTCTATTGAGATTGAATTGAGTGAATCCCCGAGTTAAAATAGTAGTAAATAAAAACCAGGTTTTTTAAAAGAGTCATCTATATTGTTGTTCATAGACATTCGTGGTCATAGACATGTTCGTCAGGTGTGATTTCCATTATTTTTTGTAAAATAATCTAGGGCATACGAATGGCAAGCCACGGGAAAACGTACGTAGAGTTGGTTCGGGAATAGCCATGCACGCGAGTTCAGTAACCGGTTTGAAAGCTTCTGGAGGGAATCCGTCTAGAAGCTGTGCTGCAGCTGGTGGTATAAAATGGTTTATACAAGTGGATTCGTTCATTGCTATGTGAAGACATCGCGGTAGATTGGCTATCATATCAAACGTGTTTATGCTGAAATAGAAATACACGTTGTCACAAATAACTGCAAAACAGCGACAGCTAGTTTCTGACTACACATTCGAATTATCAATAGTTGATTCGAAACTTGTAGAAAATATACTCTTGATCACTGGGATTTTAAGCTTTAAGAACGTTTTTGTTAAAGAATCATTCTGCAGTTTCCAGTTTCTAGGCGCCATTTTGTGGTGGTCCTTCGAGGTCCCCATTTTTGTGAAATCTTGAATTGAACATCAATTAGCACAGTAGTCCCTTACTTGATATCATATTTCTAAAACTATTCTACCTCATCATTGACGAACTACAAAATCTATTCGCTCCGGTCATCATGTCACCCAATGCTGACAGTAGTGCAGTCTGGTTAAAAGGCGTATACGAAGCAGAGAACGGCGAAGAAAAATCCATGAAATCCAACGTCATATTCAACCCTAAATAACCAACTGGGACCAAGAATGAATATCCATCTGGTGGCGTGGCACAGCGTAATGTCGTCGGGACCAACTTCCACAGACAGTTTAACATTTCCGATTTTCCTTCAATCAATCAGAATCGTTTAGATAAGATACTTTTTTCGTGAACTCATAATGATACTTTCGTATTAGGTGAAATTCACCTACCTGGCCTTCCACAAAAAGAATCATAAAGCGCTTTTATTTTCACCATTTCCATCCTTGTATCAGGCGCACAGTTCAGCAAAGAATTTGTCACCTCGTCAAAAATGCCATATACCGCAGACCTACGTAGATGTTGAAATAATGATGGGTTATAGTTAAAAAATGTAGAATTCCGACACTAATTCGATCGCACCAAACAGAATCTACCTGCTTTCATTACAAAACTTTGTGTTGAATGTTGTTTTATCGTTTGTCGAATCGATGATGGGAATGAGCGTATTAATCCAAGACTCGTAATGTAGGTAGATAGAATCGATGGCGTTATTTACGGAACAGGGTCCGGTAACCTCCACTGAATCACACACAACAGGCCCAACTGAAGCCATCGAGCAGTTTGACGAGTCTGATTTCGTAATCAGGTTTTCGACAGTTGTTTTGACTTGTTGCTCGGTTGGATATGTACCGGTCGGGCTCGATCCGAAAAAGACTTCTAACGACAAATAAACATAACCATTCTTCGGCATCCTAAAAGAAGAAGTTGAGCTTTCTATTTTCATTAACTGCGAGAATGTTTTTAGTCACATTTATTACGTACCCTTGAGTAGCGCCACCTACTACTTTAACCGAGTTGTATATTGCAGACAACGCTGAGTATAGCTGAAAATTATATACCGTATTCGTTTTATCTCCAGCATTTTTCATCCACAGTTTGTGAGCATGATTGGATATTTTGAATACTAAACTATGTTTATGTACGAACCTTTTTTCGGATAAGCATCGAGTACAGACTGTGAGCGTTCCATAAACTTCCGCCGAATGCTACATGAACCATCATGGATTTTGCGGCTAAAGGCATAATAATGGACAATTACATAACGGGAATCGATCGATGTCTTCAAATTGACCTAGTTATACTTTTTTATTCTAAATTCATCATTTGACAGTATAAGGCCTACGTAGATCATGTTTCCTTTTCTCCCCATAGATTAAGACAATATGAATTGTTATGTCTGAATGCATGGATCTATGATAACATAACAGTACTATACGTTCTTTCATTCTATTTGTGAATTTGAATTTTACAATAGATGATGTGTGCCCTGCTGGATGCAAATAAATAGTGACATAGAGAAGAACGACGTTATAAAAGGCTTCAACCATACTATACCTTTTGTGCAGTTCGTGAACCCATCACCGTAGGCACCGCTTGGACATTTGCATTCAAACGCAAAACCGGATACGCCAGCGATACTTTGAGTGCTGCATTTTGTGTTTTTCATACAATTCGAACAGTTAGAAACTGAAAAATCGAGCCGGCAAAATTAGCCATAATGTATTCATAGATTATCTTCTTGGAAACCGGTAGAATACATACTGTGAACTGAAGCCGAGCCACATTTTACATGGACGGCTCCTATTTGACAATCTGATGATCGATTCTTATAGGAATTTATCAAAGTTTCTTCAACGTCCACCAATGATACCTTGCCATGGCCGAGGTTGAACATGATAATGATGGTCACCGGTTTAGGCGTTACCCAGCTGAAAATATAAGAGGAAAAGGAAAAGATGCAGAAGCATTAGTTGTGACATGGCCGGCGAAAAATCTTAAGCTGTACATCTTAGCGACGTTGTTCTAAATACTTACCCAAATGAATCTACTTTGGCTTCAATGAATCTATTTGGGAAGGCAGCCGAGTATATTTTGGTTAACTATTTTGAGAGAGAAAATTGTAAGCAACTTATAAATTGATCGATTATTTCCATCCAACCAATATTCATTTCATCGAACAATCTTATGCACGTAAGAATCATTATTTATACAGACATATGTATAACCAACCTACCGCCGTTTTTATCGATTGCGACCAATTTCCATGTTTGTTGATGTAAGAGTTCTTCAAGGTGGTTGTGACGACGAGTTTATGGTAATAATCAGCTAGAAAAAGAACAAAAAAATCAACAATCTATCAAATCTTCAAATAAAGCAAATTGTACGGTATTTACCGGTATTTTGTATACCCTACGCTTCTATTGTAGTACTGTATACATACAATACTGAGTACCGGTATACAAATCTTTTACATTACAGGATCATGAGATGATCATGATCATTCCATGCCGATATTTTCGATAGCTTACAATAACATAAAGTGAAACCCCGATATACCGGGGTTGACTGTATATCCTATATGATGTCATAGTGTTCCCGTTACTGCCAAAACCTAATGTCAAACTCACTGCCGGTCATGAATTATTCCATCATTATTTTTAGAAATCCTATATAACGTCTGGTTTTAGTCATTGCAGTGGGCATCTTAGTAATTGAGAGAACACTAAAGCCACAATTATTTGTATCGTCAGATGGATTAATTATCTGGAAGAATATTTGTAGTTTATTATGAGGAAGGTGGTATTTGTCGCGTGAATAATTTCGCTATCAGTCCGATTTTGGGTGCTATGGTGTGTTTTAATCTGCTGTGAGTTTTGTTTCTTATTTTTGATGGATAGCAATCAATATTGAACAAAAAAGCTTCAAAAGGAAAAATCGAAATATCGGCTGAACGCACCTTTTTTGCATGGCTTTATTCCATCACCATAGTAGCCTGGAGGGCAATCGCAATAGCGCCGAAAGTTTTCGCCGAAAAAACATGTTGAGCCATTAACGCAGTAGGAACAATTATATACTAAAACGAAAAAGATGATATGAAACTGATGAACACTGAGATGGGAAGAAAATTCTAAAAATCATTTTGGAATTTGTTTTGCTTTTTCTAACGCAATAATTCTCGCGCAAAACAGAGTAAGAAATATGTTATGCGTTGAATGATCTATACCCATCTTCCATTGAAGAGTATATTACCTTTTACATTTAGCGTACTTTTATAAAGGGAACATGTATTTGCTATAAAGGGACCAACATCCGATAACATATCACTGACCGACAGAACTAGATCCTCCTACCTGTGACGTCGACTGAAGTACAGTGCACACCGATGGAGGCGAACAGACACTGTGATTGAGTCTCGATTAACGATGCGTTGATAGTATCAAATACTTCTTGCATAGTGGGAATCTGAGACGCCGTATTATCATTGAACATCAGCCCAATGACCAAAACTGGTCCAACCGTACCGTACCTAGGAAACGTATTCTCTATTAACAGACCGATATGTGCATCTCCAACATGCATACTAGCTGCGTTCACACTACATTATTAGGTAAAAAAAATTGATACCTTATTTCTCCGCTCTGCTGGGCTTAAAGAGTTGACCCGGCCGGTCGCCTATCTACCCTATACATTACTTTTTTTTAAAAATCGTGAACAATTTTACCATAACAGACCCGACCGCTATAGAAATGAACTGTTTACAAATTTTATCATATTTTACAAAAATGACCCGGCCGCTGCGGAGAAACAAGGTATCATTTTTGTTTAGCCTTACAGTAGTTTGAATTTGGTAAGTGCCAATTTCGAACGGACCGAGCATTTACACAGAGAGTACATTAACAAAAAGTACGTTCTAAATGTGTCCTTTCCATTTAAGACCGTACCAAATTGGATCGACACCAACTCGAGGTGGTTAACTTACTGAATATTGTCGAACGAAGCCGCCACAAACGTTTCTGGGTATTTCGTTTTCAGTATGTGCCTCGTCTGGAAAACGATAAACACAGATTCATTACTGTATTTAAGGATATCATAAACCGTCTTAACTTTCTTATTATTATTATTATTATTATTATTATTATTATTTATTTATTTTCTGAAAATTATAGCAATTTATAACAAATAATATACAATTTATAAATTTTCATGTTTTTGCACAAATTAAGTATAAATTGACATAATTTTTCAGAGGGGAAGATATAAAAAAGCATAGCTTGTAGGATATACCACCCCCCCCCCCCAAAAAAAAGTGTTACATTAGAAAAGGAAAAAAGATTCATTCATACTTCCATGCACTCTCTCACACTCTCTCTTATCCTGAGTTGAGCGTGATTATAAATTAATGAAACTCGTTCAAAAAGGAAGCATTTTCATCAGAGAAGAATGATAGATATACGGCCAGGAAAGATAAAACGACAATTTTCGTCGATAGTTTCCGTGGTTGTAATATTTGAAGATAAATACCGCATTTTCCATTGGTACAGATATATCCCTGTATTCCACACTTGTCGGTTGCATAAAACTATACCTCCACGTTTCATTTAGATTCATTACCAATTTATAAAGTACGTCGGCTAAAACGGTAATTATTAAGCATTGTTTTAATGATTCTTTTTTGTTAAACAGAATCGGATAATCCTTGGTTGATACTTCTTTTGATCGTGTTGTCGCTAGTTATTCGCGCATATTCTGAAGTCATGAAATTGATTTTTTTTTCAGTTGAATTCCCAATTTCAATTAAGATTTTCCAAGTCGTGACCTTGTTTTTTTGTTTAAATTTCTATGAGCATGCCGATCAAGATGAATGCAACTTACGTTTCGTGCACGTAGTCGTTCCATCGCCGTAATATCCAGAAGAACACTGACATTCATATTTTGTCAATGAAATATTTACATACTCCATATGACATTTCGATTTATTTGCTACACAGTCAGAACAACTTGACGGTCCTGAAATAGAGTTTTAATTATCAATTGAGAAAAGCGATGAGAATCCGGAAGTGTGGTGGTGACGAATCACATTATCAATTTCGGCATTTAACGCACTATTATTAATTGATCATCAATATATTGGTGTGCCATTATGAACCTACGACCTGCGAACCAATAGAAATAGCCGAATGATTCCAGGCCGATTCGCGGCTCATTAAGTGCGTGTCAATATGATAAATAGCAATTAATAATCATTATCTTTACTTCGAGTAAAGCCATTGAGCTTCGAGATTTCCTTTTCATTGATATCTTATCAAAACGAAATATGTGCATAAAATCAAGATGCAGTATTTAACTGCTTTTTGAAGCAAATATCATTCATTGGTCAAATCCGTCCTTATCTAATGTAATAAAACCTAATCATTGTTCTCCGTTAAATCAAATATGTTTTTGTTTATTTTCAAACTCAAATCGCAATTTGTTATACAAACCGGTAGTCGTCGCATTCACCAACACAACGAAGAAAACAACAGCGAGTAAAGATAACCGATAATTGTGTAAATGATACATTCCGCTTCTTTATCGTATCACATTCAACATAGCGTAGAACCAGGAGATCCGAACGACTTTACGAAACGGAAGTTGTTTCGTTACTGAACCAAACGTGTTCTCGAATTTAACCCAATAAACACAACCAGACAATAAAATATAGTACGTGAATGAATAAATAAATTCGACCCGAAATGAAGTAATCGTCGTGAGCTGAATTGTAAAGCTGGTTGAACCAGAATTTATCTTGTTTTTGCAATTACAAGTTATTCCAAGAAAATTCTGTACAAAGTCACCTTCCCAAAAGAAGAGGCATATAATACAATGAGAAAGCGATAAAAGGTAGTTTGTAAAAGGCATGTTTTCCCCAGTTATATTTTCATGGATTTACGTTTGCACTGATTGGTGCACTGCAACAAGCGGTATCTAGAACGATGACCACACTCAAACGTGGTGAACGGATAATAAGATAAAATCCCACTATTTACAGATTAAAAGAATTTAAAAACCAGAATTTATTTATTAAATCTAAAATATATATAAGACACGACGTTTCGATCTCACCCTAGAGATCATCGTCAGGTGTGACGTCGTGAAACGTCGTGTCTTTTAAATATTTTAGATTTAATAAATAAATTCTGGTTTTTAAATTCTTTTAATCTGTAAATAGTGGGATTTTATCTTATTAAGCGGTACCTACATTATCAATAACCGAAACTACTCTAGAAATAAATGTTTGACGTGTTCTGTAGCTTTAATCGCGGCCCTACAGCAGATATTTTACCGTTTTCCAAATCTGAATTCCCAATTCGACGCTCGTTTCTTCAACTCAAAACAAATATACCAACAAAATTGACGTTTGTAACCCAAAAAACAAGATTGATTTAGCCATAGGTGTTTATTGGATGTAAAGTTTGACATTAGATTCATAAAAAGATTCATGGAGAAACATGATTAACATGCGGTATAATCAATTTCATTCATAATGATCTGTAAGCTATGGGTGTGAAACACACAAAATCAAACTCTGTTAGAATATATTCTATTTTTTTTTCATTTTCAGTTATCGAGGGCGAAAGAAAACCCCAATTACGTGACATATCGTGCTGAGTTCAACTTGTTTATGTCTGGAATGTAGTCATGAGACCGACGGCCAAAATATTGACGCAATACAGTAAACACTTTTTTGTGACATTGTTGTTATATGGTTTTCAATATCCCGTCTAAGAACCGCGCTTTAAGCCGTTCTGAATTGAAACTATACTTACGAATATAAAGGCCAAAAGAAAAAACAGCAATACCTTGATAAAACGATGTTGGCTGAAAAAACTTATTCGAAAATGTTTTCACGAAAAAGAAATCTACGAGTCAAAAACATCTTTAATCAAACCAACTACCTTTTTCGTCACCGATATTTTGATTCATAGATTTAGATTTAGATCTCGTGTACATAATGGACCTCACCCCCCTCGTAGTAAACTGAATCATGCCTATTTTCGTATATTTTGAAGTTATATATATATATATATATATATATATATATATATATATATATATATATATATATATATATATATACATATATATCAGAAAGAATAGTTAAACAGATCAGGCGCTAGTACTTGGAGTTTCAGTAAAATTGTTTTTCATGGGACAAACATTTCGCAATATCTGAGATTTTTGATAGATAGAATGTGACAAGAAACTGTCAACAGTTTGGAATGCGAATGATCCGGTGCACGTACGAAGGAATTGAATTGATCATAATGAAAATGACCTACTCTGCAATAACCATGTTTATTCTTTATATTATGTACCTTTCAATCGAAAGCTCTCAACTATACGAAGTAAAGGTGTGGTATCTGTAAAGAGAACAATACTATGGGAATTCCTAATACGCGGTAATTGACAATTCAAAACTAGTTTTACTTTTTTACCATCAATGAATAATAAGTAAAAGCAACTGAAAAACTTGTTTCACGAATGTTTATTTGCAGCCGTATAAAATGGCTGCAGTGAACATGAACTTTTTTCGTTTATATGGCGAGTCCATGGAGATGATTGGAAAACATGAAAACAATTCAATTCAATAAATCTTTATTTTATCCATAATCCATACAACGTGACGCAATACGATTAAGACTCGATCATTGAGAGCACATTTACATAAATACCAGGTTCAAAAATAGGACGGGCAGCACGATGAAAATAATTAAGAAAAAAAATAATATTACCGCAGTGTTATTTACATTGTAATAATATCGAGACTTAATCTGCACAGGTCAGCAGAAAAATGTATGATATAGTGATATCGTGATTGACATTCGTAGCGATATGTATTAAGATTTGAGGTACTTTCTGACTTGAGTAACCTCGATGACCTCTACTCATAGATAAATTTCGCTATTTCACAGACTTTCTGTTATGACGTGGCTTAGTGAAGGGACAAGGAGCAAATGATACATTTTCATTTCATCAAGTTTCTGACACAAACGTGAGTTCTTCAGTTCAATGTTATATCGAGGACTTGTTGTTCCTTGTCGAAAAATATGCCAGTCCTATCACTCTACTTAAAGTGTTATATTATAAAAATTGTATTCACTTAACCTTCATAAGAAATTCTAATGTGAGAAGAGACGTTGACGATTGAATGCGTACATACAATGGCGCCATTAATAATATTCCACGTTTTATTGTCGCATTTCCATGCTTAAAATAGTATAACAATTACGACCTACTGCAGTTTCTTCAGAAGAATTTAGATTAAGGTCTAATGATTGACAGGGTTTGGGGCTGAAATAGCATAAACAATTCCTCTGTACGATCATCATACATGTATCATTATTCATCAGCGGAGAATGAATTCGAACAGTCGTTTCATTTCATACATTCTAAAATACTTATTATATACAGTTTATTCTTTTGAATGTATCCGCCACTTAATAGAATATACACCGAAAATTGTGGTAAACATTTTCAAATAAAACTGGATGTCTGCCGTGTTGATGAGTTTTTCGTCGGTCCATCCGTTAACCAATACGTTACCATCGTTCCTTTTCCCTGTAAGTAAATCCACAGGATTTCTCACAAGCAAAAAATACCATTCAAACTCACAGAGCAGAAACTCTAACTTGTTTCGGGGACATAATGTAATTTTCATGATCTTTCTAGACAGGTTTTGTGGCTTTATACAAGTATTTTATTATGAATGTATTCAACTTACTTTCACGTCGATTTCTCCACGGCGTTCAGTGACGTATCCTGGTATTTTGCACAATAAATCACGCGTGCTTGAACTAATGTGTATTCTCAATGCTATAAATAGATATAAAAACCTATATTTCAAATATAATCTATGGCAGATAACGTTATAAAATCATCATTAATTTGTGGTATATAACCTTCACCGCAGCTCTCCATCCGTGAGGCTGTATTGACAGTATCTCCAAATAGGCAGTACCGAGGCATTGTCAGTCCTACGACGCCTGCTACGCATGGACCTTTAACCAAACAACGATACTGATAATCAAATAGCCATTTAGGAAATAGAACATTTTGAATGTACATAAGGTAATTAATACACATAAGGTAACATATAAAATGGGATGAAGTGCTACAATCAACTGACGCGTAATGAGCATTACCGGAATGTATTCCTATTCGAAGTTGTAATTTCAGTTCGGGCATATGGATGGTTTGGAATTTATGTACCGATTCCAGTAAGTTCAAGGCAAGAATAGCAATCTCAGATGCGTGGCGATCCTCATTCAATTCGGGTAATCCCGATACAACCATGTACGCGTCACCGATCGTTTCAACCTAAATACGTAACACAACTAATTCGTTCATTCGTGATTTTAACAAGATATTTTTTGGACACTTATTTTGCGAAACAGATTATAATCGAATATTTTGAATATCTTTGTTTTTCGGCTTATCATCAAATGAATGGAAATAGGTTCGATATGGAAATATGGAAATTATTTAGTGTAGGTCTTCAGGAATGTTTGTTCAGATCTTTCGATATTCTGTTTCTTACTTTGTAGACATCTCTTTTGTTTGTGATATCGTCGAATACTGTGTACAAATCGTTTAACATGCCGACAATCTGAAATCACGCAAATACAAAAACATAATAAACCAAGTCTCTGAATGCAGAATTCAACCTGACGACGCCTCGGTAATCTGAGACACGACACGAAACCCGTAGCCTATTTTTCAGTTTGCAATGATTATGGTTTCGATGTGATTATTTGGAGACTCGCACAGTCTCACAAACCTCAATGCCATCAAGGAGACATATCTGCATGGGAAGATAGCTGAATACACACCTGCATTGGAGAACTGGCCGAAGATATTTTTGTAAAGCCAACAATATCGCTGAAATAAATCGTGACACACTCGAAAGTCGAAGGAGCCACGTATCCATTTTCGAGAATCTGTTTAGCTATAGACCTGTGGATTGAAATACGATGAAAGTTAACGTATGACGACGCAAGGAAACACAGAAACATGGAAACAAACGTGTTTGATCTCGGAAATCATGTTTCTCGTAAACGGACACGACGCAGGGAAACGCTCGGAAACATGTTTCTGTTTCCTGTTTCCGCGTCTCTCTCTGCGTCATGCGGGTCGGGCTTTACATACACGATTTTGTATGGTGGACATGTAAAGTATAGGTGGTCATACGTACTCTGGCAGTAACCTGTGTAATAGATCTTCTGCTCGTTTTTTCTCTTCTAGATATTTTCCTGTTCGCTCTTCCACAATACTTTCTAGATTTTCTGCGTACTGCTCCATCCTAGCGATCATGTTGTCTAATATGTTAGACTTGCCTCTGCGGAGAATAGAAAAATCCCACGTTACCGTGTACGAGGGCCAATAAAATGAATCAACGTCACGATCTCCGTTATGTTCGGGATCAAGTTAAGCTTACCACGCATAAGAATTATTTACCTTCTATTCAAAGCAGTCTCGATATCGCGGTAAACTGTTTTGATGGTCGGTCTATCGGCTGGGTATTCCGACCAGCATAGATGAACCAATGCACACAATAACGGCGTGCATTGATCGTCAGTTAAAGTCGGTCGGAAATTTCTATCTTTTTTTACATGTTCAGTAATCTCTATTCATAAAAAAAAAACAGAAAATTCAGTTTAAAAATGAATAATTGATTATTTCTATTGAAAATTATTGAGCCTATGCCTGAAATGGTAGTTTTATTGGTGCACTACCTTCACTGGTGAAATCAGGATCGTCGGATTCAATGTAGAACACACCATTTCTTTGTATGATCTCTTGAATGATAATCGCCAGGCTATATATGTCCCCTTCCTTACTTCCTGTGTAGTTCCCCGAACGTAGAAACTCGGGTGCCGTCCAAAGTAAGTCTGGTAACAAAACACATATTTTAACTTCTCAAGTTGAAAAATATTACATAAGCAATCTTCCACAAAAACGTGAAGTGACTGAAAAAAGTATCAAAGTCAGTATAAACCTTTTGATTCTCTTTGACTTTTCAGCCAATCAGCAGGCGCAAAATCACACAATTTCACCGCAAAACGTCCATCTACCAAACAGTTCGAACTTTTCAGATTTCCATGACATTCAAAATAGGATTCGTGCAAAAATAGTAAACCCTATAAAATCAAATGACACACAGGTCTAAGCAATACGGCACATTGATATTGTCGCCGCATTGGTACATTGATGAAAATCTAATTCAGAATTCATGATAGATTGATCTGTGAACCTACCCGCAAAATATCGTCGATTAAAGAATATCGAAATTCTAAATCCAAATGAATATCTGCATTTTCCAGAACGTCCTGTAAACGATATAAGACACATAAAATGATTGGAACTTGGTGGGTACAAAAATAACAATGATAGATTCGATGGTTTGACCGTGCTACCTACCTGTAAACTGCCCTTAGCGCAGTATTCCGATACCACGCTCACGTTCCCGGGTTCAACGCACGCACCGACAAACCGACAAATATTCTGATGGGCAATGTCGTGAAGCTTAAAATTGGAAGATAAGCAAACGTTGATAAAAAAACGGATACGATGTTAGCATTAACGTTCTGTTGATGGACAAGCCTGATACAGTGTAGATAGTCAGACAAAATAACAATATGCTGAGTTGGAATTGGAAGGACTCATAACAGCGATAAATAGATAGGATTAGCATTCGTAAATACCTTGAGTAACTCCTCCATGAGTTTTCTTGTGACAGTGCAATTTTTTATATCCGAAATGTTTTTAATAGCTACATAAGTTCCCTGAAATAAACAGGTTCATATCGCAATATAGGATTGTATATACTTTACCATATACTATGGGAAATGGGGGGAAAAGCTCATTTAACCATATAATTAATTCTGGACGTTTGTCGTTTAAACTGTAATCCTTTAAAATCAATGAATCATACACCGGTGCATCTAAAACTATTGCAGTAAACAGACAGACTACTCCCAGGTTCCACAATCCTATTTCATCCGCATCTCTACTCTATCTATTCATTTTTCATACAGTTTTGATGGTTCTCTATTCCGGGTGCTTGGATCTCTGTGGGACGCAGCATCTATTGGCTTGCCAAGCATCAAGTCGAATAAACACTATACAATATCATAATCGAGAAGTAGGCTATATGTAAACCGTCGGGCCCATTCTTGACTGTACCTTAAACGTTCCTCTCTTGATGAAAGCCTGTTCTATCGGCTCCGTTGAAATCGTTAACTGAAGAAAAAATATTTCAGTTTAAAATCCATTCGTAGAAAACGAGTCATAAACATTCTATTACTTCGCCAGACCTACCCTTGATAACAGAGTACTTTGAGCACCCGCGTAATGTTTTTCCATTAATTTGAGTTCGTTTACTGACAGTTTCCATCTCATTTCATTCACTGCTCGTTTCCAAATTAATTTCCTGGTGAAGGTCAATATTTGATATGTTGTTTACAATAGTAATAGTAACGATAGTAATGATAGAATAGCTACTGTAGTTTCACTTATTGTGTATCAGAAATTTACTGTTTGGCAAAAAAAAAAACTAGAAAAAGAAGACTAGAAGCTTGGAAACAGATATCATCGAAATGCAGAATGTTAGGTGGGAAATGTCTAGGAAAGAACTAGCCCATTGACTTTAATTCGTAGACCAGTACTGTACAGTGTCATTAGTTATGTTACCTGCATACAGCAATCGTCGTGAGACTCGCCGTGAGAATAATTATCAGCAACGAACCAGAGATACTTCCAACCAGAACATAAAAATAACGTTTTTCATCTGAAAGGTTATGTTAGATTGATTCGCTTTCGCACGAATGGATGTAAGCGTTGAAAAAACATTTCAATCGGTTTGTTCCGGAACTAACCTTCGTAACAAAATTCATTTTCATAACCGCACGTTGGTCCGTCGGGTGGAGGGTTTGCTCTGCCACCAGGCCAAATAATTTTTACTCCATTTATCATTTGGTATCTGCCTATGTGACTGAAATAATTTGCCACCGCCTAAAATGAATCATTCAAATATATTCACACATCTAGAAATATTAATTTTAAGAATATTCAAAATACTTCAAAATATCATTGGATTCTATTAAGTTCATCTCGTGTGTATTATAACAAAAAATTTTTATTTCTTATTTGAAATATTGCCTTGATCAATTTGTATTTCATTTTTGTGTTTGAGATAACAAAGTCTGCTAGGAGAATTGAAGTTCATCTTCTGCATTCCCTGTTGTTTTATCTTATTCTGCATAAGTTTTTATAAATCGTGAATAAGATAGTTCTTTGTTAATCGTGATTCACTCGGATATTGAAATGAATTTATACAAAATAATTTATGATAATGGTTTATCTCGTTCATTATTTAGTTACAATGGATGGAGCTATATGAATGAACCTCGTCATGATCGCCAGTTTGTAGTTGTGATATTGTATACCCTTGTTCTCTGTCGCCGTTACTGTTCAACGTTACTCCTCCACTGACACCTATAGAACAAAAATCCTACATATAGAATTCCGAAAGGAAATGGACATCGTAATTTCAACAATTAATCTGTTTCTTATATTTACTTTGAAATGTCCTTCCCCAAAGTCGCTGAGAAAGCTGTTTTCCATTAGATATATTGTGACCGGCTGCTAGTGATTCGTTGACGGCAACTGCGTATAAATACACGGCTTCATACAGATTCACCGCTGGATACGGGATCTAAAAGTTACAACCAAGTCACGCTGTAGAAAATGAACCCCACAAAAGAACATTTGTCGCTACATTTGTTGCGCTTGTTCGTGGTAAAACCCATATTTTGGGTTCATGTTTCGTGTGCAATTTCGAGATCAAATTATCGCAAGATCAAATTATGATCACGAGAAATCACTATTGTAAAAGTGTCAGTCTATTTTATCAATTGCAAATTAAGACATCATTACATCAGTTACTATCAATATTCTGGTTTAGACGTCACTTCATGATGTGTCTGATACCGGCTTACCATTTCCCCAGGTCGGTACGTGAAATTAAAGTACTGAAGTGACATGTTACGGACGTCTTCGACGAACTGGGAATAACGCGATGATTTCCTCGTGTAGTAGGAGATAAATAGCATCGATTGCCAAGCTTTCTTCGCCTGTTCATTGAACGTGTCATTCTGAAATTAAGTAATAAGTAATAATATTCTATTGCTCCAAAGTTCTTCGTAGAAAATTAGGAGTTCGAATCAAACTGTGATCTTCGATTGCGATCGGTAGAAAATCTATGATTCTAAAACGAATGAATATATCTTAACGAACCTGTCGCTTCCAGGTAAACTTTCCGAAAACTCTTTCTTGCAAATAATACTTCAAAACTAGAAATATGTATTCTCCATTGTCCATCTGTAACTCATTAATCAATACTGCCAGTTGACGTAACGTTTCACCCATCACACACAGTACGATTACTATATGTAAACGATAAATGTTGGTATCTATTGATGAAATTTGTTTCGGGAGGTTTGCGAGGACTAAATGATACACCGTTCCAACACTTACTTCTACTGTTTCCTTTGTGTTCCATTAAAATCTGTCTCATATCTTTGTTGTTGTTATTTTGTTGTAGCATACTTATCTGCGAGATTGTGATATTACGTTTTGGCAATGTTTCGGTCAATGCACCCTTAGTGAATAGCCATACTTTGTCAGAGGCGTTTTCCCAAATAATGCTTACTCGTTCCCAACCGAAATGATTGAGGACACTGTTTACGCATAGGGCAGTCATCTCAAACGGCCCGAGAAGTCTCGTTAATGTCTAGAAATAGGAAAAAATATCTCGATATATTTGTACTGAAACATAAAAACTAGAGTACACGTGTAATACATGTAAGAACACGGCACTTGCCTGAAATTCAGTTTTATCCAACATCTCAACTCCTTGACAGACACCAGAAAAACAGGCAATATTGAGATAGGCAGCTAGACGAGCGACCATGTTGCAAACTTGAGAACACTGAGGACCAATTATAGCGCTGTAACTCTCATAGCGTAACGCGTCAAATGAACTACCTGCGAAAATAATAGGTACGTTAACATAACTTCTGTATTTCCAGTTTATCTGCGGCTGCAGAAATATGTAAAAAGTTCATTACTGCACGAATTCAACCAACGTTACTTCAAGTTCATTTTCAGCTAAACGGTTCCGTAACGTATGACTAGATTATGTAAACATACGACATAGATTTGTGACATTCCAGTCTGATGTCCAAACACGGAATCGGTTCGATCTCGGGAACATTGTTTTCCGAAACTGCGTTTCTCGTTTCACGTAAATGCAACACGACACACGGAAACACACGGCAACATGTCTCTGTTTCCTGTTTCCCCGCACCGTGTGCATGCGTAACAGAAAAAAAAACAAAAACCATAAATATCATCCTCAAAATTACAATTTCACTCATTTGACTCCTTTCTAAGGTTACTAATTGTACACTTGAAAGTGTTTGTCTCGAAAATGGGTGAGTTGTAATCGATTATAACTTCACTGATGTTATAGATAAAGAGGCAACTTCGCAACAAACTAGCTGACAGTATTCTAAATGCATATAACCGTGAGGCTATGTCAAATAGATATGTCAAAATTATTATCTGTGTTCAAATGATGAACACGATAGGTAGAATAGAGATACCAAAATACTATCATTCGTTATCTTTATATTACTTGAGATCTGAGATGAAGTAATTGATAGTTGTGCCCAAATAAGTCATGCTACAGCCAAGTTCTGCTACTAAGATTAAATTTCAATTGGTAGATATAATTTTCAACCTAGACACGCTGAATAGCCGCCAGTCGGCAGGCAATTATTCACAGGCAAATCTGAAACTTTTTGATATCATCTGAATTGTTAATTGTACCACGTCCATGATAGTAAACACCTTATCTACTAACCGAATTTAGAAAATTGTACAGATAATTATTAATTTTCTTTATTGGGATAATGAGACATAAAAATGGAGTGTTATTTCGGGCTGCTTTTCCCGATAATTCGTATAAATCGTATTAAATCGTGATCGGTTCTAAGGTTCCTCTTACCGAAGCCGTACACGCTGTTACATTTAGAATTGGCGAAGTGTGCTTTCAGCTTGTAACCCGATATTAGTTCCGACTCGTGGATGTCGTCGATCGCTTTGTAAACTGAAATGAAATATAAAGCATCCTCTATACAGAATACGAAGAAATACGATATATACATTGATTTCGAAAGACCTGTCTCCTCCTCATTTACGCGTATTATCTAAATCGCTCCCAATCGAAGTAATCGCTAAGAATCTATTTCGCGAGAATGGATGGTTCGAGGATGGTGCAAAATAACGGTAAAATCCATATTTTAGCGATAAAGAGAGTAAAGTAAGGGGCATGCATGTATATATACACTGTTTCGGAGAAACATTATGTGACGAGGCGGCCCTGTAACTTCCGTTAGACGCCGGTTACCATTACTTCAGCCTGGCTCATAATGTCGGTTTTAAAATGCTAGTTTTCAAAAAGCTCGTTTTAGTGACTGCACAAAACTGAAGCATGCTTAACTAAGACCTATACGAAATCGTTATTCGTGTGACCCACTTGCAGCAAATGGAATCGAGTGATAGAAAAAGTGTTCATGTATGAAGTATGTCGACAAAAAATTCATTTCGTAGATAAGATTGACGATAGAGTCACGGGTACAATTACATATCATGTAGTTTTTTATATTCATATGTGTTTATATAAAGATTAAACTTCAATCACAAACAAAAGTGTGCAGTATTTACCTGTAAAAATCTACGTGTGAAATATCTGTCTCGAATTGTTCGGATAATGAAAGGAGAATTCTGAAATTTCTGAATGTCTGCTCTTTGAATTAGGGAATTGTCGACAGATTTAAAGTTTGCGAGATCTATCTTTGATGAGAAAAGGTCATAGCTAGAAATACTGTACACTTCAGCAAGATGATTTAGAATATTACGTAGTACACCAGCGCTGCTCTCGACTATCACAGTCTGGTTGGTGAATATAAACTGAGAGTGAAATTAACGAACGTCCGATGTTACTGTTGTTTAATACAACAATCTTGACAAGTTAGGTTCAGACGATTCGAATGTGTCCGATAAGGCAGTTTCGGTTGTGTTCTGATGGCTTTACGCCATGCTATAAATACACTGTTTATGTTAGGATTGAAATGATCCCATAGGATACAACCGTACAAGTATTTTCGCAAGACCTACATCTATAAGAAAATTATACAAAACCGTTATCTTTTTACTTGATAAAAGTTTTCCGTGATGGTGTAATTGATTAACGATCTATCTTCCGAAACGATTCATCACACCGGAATACTGACACGTGCTCGTACCGCAATAATCTAATCAGGCTGACAGAATGGTCGGTAAAAAGACATTTTTCTGAAAATCTATTTTCAGAAGTGTTGATTCCATTGACATTTTGCTTAGACGGGAAAAGGTGTCACACTTTCCACAGTCTCTATTGTCATTGGTTGGCATTTCCTGCATTTTCAAGTTGATCGCTAGAACATTGGGACGTGTCTACTGGCAAAAAAATACAGTTAGAATGCTCTTGTTTACAAGTCATTTTATCAATGTCGCGACATTAGTGCAGCTCAGAAAGAAGTTGATTAATTTCTAATCGATTGTATATAGTCAGACCGAATCAGGAAAACCCTTTATTGCTATGCGATGGTACTGACAACGTAATAACGAGAATCCCACAATAATGACGAAAAAATGAAGTCCCTGAGTAGTAGTCCTTGGTAGTTTATTCGTCTAACAGCTCAAGGAAACCGAGATAGCGTCTTATCAATCGTAACATAAAATAGTCTGCCGAGTTTTAGGATGAAGACTAAGAACTTGAAACCAAAATAATTTCTTCTTTTTCCAATTATTTACGTTCGATCGGACGTGGATCAGCGGGTGTTTGCGATGTGACAATTAACACTAACGATGTATACATACGTGTATTATGTTTAGTGCGATAATATCCGATGAAATCAAACACTTTCCGTTTCCATTCGCGAGTGTCTTTGTTCAAACGGTTCATCTCAATTAACACCCGGTTTAGTAAATCTCACAGGGAAACAGTAAAATACTCCCTGTATATCGATATACCATATAAACGCAACTCCCGTTAAACAACGTAATCAAAAGATTCGTTGATTAAAATAACAGAAAAAACGAAAATAGAAAAGGTCCGATTATGTTTTGGGTGATTATCGATCGACTCAATGATACCCGTCAATTTCGATATACTTTTCGTCGTATTCATTTTACTTTTTTTTCGACGTTTTGTCATTATTTGAGTTTTTCAACGGATCATTTTTTTCAATTCTCCAGAGGTCTAAAATGGACCGAGAAACTGGAGGGTATAAACTGCTGTGTCTTTAAACAAAACAAACATTCATTGGCATTGAAATAATCAGACAAGCGAATTTATAACATAGAGCCATTCTATAGCGTATGAAGGCCTGGGGTTTGTTGCTCAAAGGTTTGTGAGAGTTAACCAGTGGATAGTTAACAAAGTGACAACCAAAACTTTATTGTTACTATTGCTGCCAATATTTCATTATAAAAATACAACAATATTTTCAACAGTGTGTTTATCAACCGTTTATTTCAAAACAACTTTTGAGCAACTGTTGTCCCTGATTAGTAATGTTTTTGAAGTAACTTTCGTTTTATTTAATCGCACTTACTCGACGAAAAAAAATCGCTTATTTATTAATTCGCTTATTTTCTAATCATTCTTCGACTCTGTAATAATCATCATGTGCAATAGTACTTACTCGCGGCGCCAGACATCTCCATTCCGAACGGGAACTTAAAACTTCCATCAGTAGCCGGCAACAGGATTAACAATTTCAGTTCCTTTTTTTGATCCGCTGTGGATTTTGTTATAATTGTTCGCGCGGTGACGACAAACAAAATAATATAGTAAAAGCTCGACTCCATGTGTGGAGACGACTGACTCGTGTGACACGGTGTATAATTACTGGTCTCGCCCTCGCCTCCTTGTGTGCAGGTGATAACTGTTACTTGTTACTCGTTCGCTAGCTTTATGAAGGGGCGCATCGGCGTAAGCAAGTTTCCGTTTCCGAATCTACATGTCTAATTAGTTAAATCACTGTCTATCATTATTACTCGACTCTTTCAGTTTACAGTTTAACGTAGTTAAATTAAGTAATGATCGTATATGATACATACGTTTATTAAGTCTAATCATTAAAATGAGGAGAGGTCAATACATAATTGATTTAATAAAGCTGAATCACGGCCTCTCCGATATGTCCTACATTTCCCTTACGTAATTTAATTGACCAGACTTTTATCGAACAAAAATTGCCTACGTTTAACAATGCTAATTACGGAAGAACGGCCGTTAGAAGATTTTTTACACGAACCGGAAGTGAATTTCCAATTACGTAACTCACTGGCGATATCATGTTTGTATCACTCAGTTTTCTATCAGGGTCTTGTTTGCGAGAAACTACCGGATATCATTTTACTACTTTCAAAATGTGACAGTAGCGGCCCGAAGTGTACCCAACCTTGAAACGGTTACAATCAGTATTTTTTGGGCACAACAAACGATGCATCCTTAGAGGAAATATAGTAGATGTATACATGATAAATATATATGAACAAAAGACTCCGCCAAGCAGTAAACCTGTTGGAATCATAAAAGTTGAAAGTCTTTCAAAAAATGTCTTTGCATATTCTTCAACTTCTGCGCGCTCATATTTTTGCGCATCAATTTACAATCGTGTTCGCTTCTTCACTTCGGTGTCTCTCAGTATCATTTACGACTTGTTTACGACAATCAGCGTCGTAATTACTGCGTATAGGCGACGTCACCAGAAAATTAAGATAATCACATCTTCTGACGGTTGGTTGAGGACTGTTTTAATTGGTTCGTTTTGAATGTTGCGTCGTGACGATCGATAACCGTCTCCGTAATTCATTTTAATGATTTCCATTCCGCGTCATATATATAGTATATCAGTAAAGCATCATTGACTGTTGACCTTAGTTCATTCGCCCGGTAAAAAGATATCTCCATTCGTTGTAAATGATATGGATACTTCGTACTAGTATTCTATATAGATTTCCCATTTTCCGAATGGACAGTCATTGAATCTCACGAGCAAATGTATCGTCATGAATGCAATGGAAATTCTCGCGTATAGATTCGCAATGATGCAATTCCAGATAAAATTTCAGAATTGATTTTAGCCGGGGAAACATTCTAACTTTTTTTTTCATGTATTAATGTTTTATATATACAAGTATAGAATTTTCTAAATGATCGATATTCTGAAAAATACTATTTTCCTAGACTATATATGATGGTTTTAATGATTCAACCATTTACGTATTTTTGCAATTTTCTCTATTCTCAGTTGTAGATGTATAATCGTTCGGACGAAGAATACATAAAATGGCTTTTCGTTTTACACAAACGATTTGACGATTTCTACAGTATATCGCTGTGGGTAATGATATGTTTTGACCCGTTATTTTTCGTGTTTAATTCCATTACAATCGTTACTCTAATGAAATGTCGCAGGTCGCAATCTGTGCGAACTACGTTCGTTTATTTGATAACGTTAGCCGTATCGGACGAAGTTTACGTGTTGAATAGTTTAACCGACTTCCCGAACTCTATTTCCAACTTGATTCTCCGAATGCTTGAACTGTATCCCCATAAATGTTATATATGGATGTGGACTTTACGGGGGCTGTTGTGTCCGACTATATTAAAACGTTACTTATTTCATGCGCGTATTTTCAGAATCAACAGACCGGGTTGTAGGGGTATACCGGGAGCGTTATCACGGGTTCTTTCACGCTCTTTATCTAATTGGATAGTAATAGCTCTCGCCGCTGAGAGATTTTTGTCCATTTCGCGACCATTGTTTCACAAGAAGCACGTCACTAACCACCGAAGATTCGTGCTAACTATTATAATCATATTCATCTGTTTGTCACACAACAATAGCGGACTTCTAATGACTTATCTAACATATGGAAATTCAACACGCTGTGTGGACGTAGTGTCCAGTTTTGGTGTACATCGTTTGGGAGTTTTTCTATCGTATGGCATATTCCGAACTATGCAAGGCGTGATACCGTGTTTCATCGTTGTGTTGATATCAGTTTTAACCGCTCGGACAAGACATAAAGCTATTAGAAATAATGCCAGTAAACGAGCGAATAAAACATTACATTATATCGTATGTATTTTTCTGATAATAGTTTTACCTTATGAATTGACGAGTTCCCTTCCCCCGTATATTCGCTACGATTCGAGATGGCAGAAGCTTCGCGCAGTTGAATATTACACAGTCAGTTCAATTATCAAATCTTTGCTGGACATCCCGCGTCAATTAGTTTATCGCACTAACTTCTTCATATACCTACATACATTGCCCATTTTCCGCAGGACAGCCCTAGGACAGTGCAAGTATTACATGTGAATTATCGCAAATTTTGACGTTCATATAATGTATATATTACATATTACTTACAGCTATTTATCCGAGAGAATGCACAGAAAGTTACAATCACACAAAAAGTCACAAACCAGAAACTTGAAATTTAAGTTTAATTGAAATGCACCGCGCATGAAGCGCAAACCTCAAACTGTTACTATAGTATTTATCACGAGTACAATATCGTTTCCACAACATCCGCAAACTTTTTTGATCTGGATTCCACGAGATGGCGCCTTGTATGTAGATACCAAATCCACCCGTTATTCAAACTGCGTATGTTCAACTCTGCGACCACGTTTTGCTTATGGACCCGTTCAATCGGGTTTATTTTAGATTTGAAATAAATTGGAAGTCATAGTCATAAAACAGGGACTATCAGGAGCGGCACTAGGATCTTTTAGAGGGGATTCAGCTGAACTTTATGCCATGCTTTGCGCCGTATCCGCCGAGCACCGAAGGCAAACGAGCATTTCGGAATTCATGAATTTCTTACATGCTCTTCAATTAGTTTCAATTTGTAAAATTCGCGAGGTTTGAGACGGACGTTTTCTGGACCTTTTGAGGAAAAATATCTATGAAATTTCCGGAATGTGAAAAAATAAAATTTGGGACTAAAAATGCGGAACTTGGATTTAATAAAGGGGGTTGTCCATACCACCCCCTCTCCGACCCCCTTCTTATGACAGCCGTGACTATATACATAGAAAAGGACCCCATTTAAAGCAACCTTTTCTATAGCGCAGATAAGATGAAAGTGTGCAGAATTGAACATGGTCGAGACCAACAGTTGAACCAGAAATGAAATAGGTATGATTCGAAAAGGTAAAAATCGTGAACTGAAATGAGAGCCAAGACGTTTTAACGGACACGACTGACGGCTCATTCACTGCTTCTAAGATATTATCATAAAGTTTTGATTATGCAATATCACGACTGCGCGTAGACCTTCTTGCAACACTCCTTTGTCCGCCTAATGTACATTATTTCCTGCTAATATATGCACTGGATAAACTAGTAAATTAATCCAGCGAATAGAAATCTATAGGATCAGTCAACTCGGTCTATTGAAAACTTTCAATACCGCATTCCACATTGTTCAGTAGTAATTTCCTTGGGTAAACAAACCCACCTTCTTGCTTTTCAGGCATGATCAAGAAATAAACACTCATTCTACGGACAGAATTTCCATAGAGTTTAAGTCGTTTCCAACGAATCAAAAACGTAATCCGCTTCGTCGTGACCGCGTACCGCATTAGACTAATTCAGTTCTAATGTATATTTAACGTCTAAACAATTCGAGCTATATTTTTCACACCTAACGCGTCCCGGCCGCCATTATAATACCGAAATAATTCACCCACGCCATTAAAACCGAGATGCACCCAAAAGCATTTCCCCAGACAAACTTCTCGACATTTTTTCTGAATGAATTACCAAAACTTCATTCATCTTCTGGTTAGACATAGTATAAAAAGCGGCGATTATATTAGGGACAGGTGATTGAAGCTTTTTGTAACAGAGAGGATCAAACCAATCCTAATCCATTCCATTAGAAGACCATTGATACGTAGTACTTGAGAGTTTACTGGACCCCAAACCTTTGTGACACGACGAGCTATTTTAGTGGCAATGCTTTCTTCCCGAATATGGGCTTCTCCGTATGCTTCCGAACATTGTGTCTGGTATAGACGGAAAAGAAGCGAATACGAGTAAAAAATTGAATGAAATCTCACTCGTATAACTCGGCGACAGTCATTTCATCCGCATTTTACTGGAAATAAGGAGACATTTTGTGCACGAAATTAACTACCCGGTAGCTGTTATTCAATTGGTTGTGACGTGAGCGCATATTTAAAGGTAACGCCTCCTATGTGTGAAGAAGAGCATTGTAAGCTCTCGGTGCGCTCTATTATACCACTGATTTTAGCTGATACGTTTACATATGGCTGAACGGGAGAAAACGTATCTATCACCACACGTGTCTTCGCCGCAACGATTTCGTTACTGTCTGCTAGTAAATTCTTGAAAAAAAGTTGGAAATAATCTGCTGAAGATTTCATCAAACTCGATCGCGTCTTCGGTTGGTCAAATAGAATTCAAATTGGCCAACAATAACTATAACAAGGTAGATATTCTCATCTGAAAATTCTCGGATTCGCGTCCGTCACAACTGAATAATATCTTATCAGGTTTCAACGACAATGAGCGCACAAAGGATTACGTATTTGTAAAAGAACAGCGACAAAAATACAAAACTAAAGTTTTTAAAGTTCCGAACGTAAATTTGGATTAAAGTTTCAGATCGTAACGTATATGACGGTTTGTAGAGAATTTCTAACAATCGGGACAATGAACGGGGTAAGTTACTCATTTTCGCCGAGCATCCAACGAGGAAAAAGGATACATATTATGCTTGTGATCGTTTTACTGATCGGATTTTTGTCGTCTTACATCGATGCTTCTGCCGCCGGACCTTACCTGAATATGTTTGCTGGCCAACAAATTCCACCGGATCCTTGTCAAGACGAGAACGGAAATCCACGAAGATGCATTCCTGATTTCGTGAACGCGGCTTTCGGCAAGTTGGTAAAAGCTTCGAGCACCTGCGGTAAACCGATAACCCGTTACTGTAAAACCTCTTCCAACGATAAAGACGGGAAAAAGACAACTCAGTGTTATATTTGCGACGATACGCACCCGAAACGGAAACACCCAGCTATGTATCTGACTGATTTAAATAACCCGAATAATCTTACATGTTGGATTTCAAAACCTGACGTCAAAAACCAAAACATAACTCTGACTCTGTCGTTGGAGAAGAAATTCGAGCTGACCTATGTTAGTCTACAGTTTTGTCACACCAGACCGGATTCGATGTCAATCTACAAGAGTATGGATCACGGAAAATCGTGGGTCGAATTTCAGTATTACTCGTCGCAGTGTAAGAAAATGTTCACCAAAAATCCGAAAGCTATCATTACGAAAGCGAACGAACAAGAGGCATTGTGCACTGATGCCTATACCAACATCGACCCCTTGAGCGGCACCAGGGTGGCGTTTAGTACCCTCGAAGGTCGTCCGTCAGCTTACGACTTCGAAAATAGTCCCGTGCTGCAGGACTGGGTTACGGCCACCGATATCAAAGTCGTATTTAACCGACTGTATCCGTACGAAATCGAAAAGGAATTCGACGAAAAGGAAGAGAACGACAGCTATTTTTTCTCGCTGTCCGATTTTGCGGTCGGCGGTCGATGTAAATGTAACGGCCATGCATCGCGGTGTATCAAAGACCGCGAGGGTAAGCTCGTCTGCGATTGTAAGCATAATACGGCTGGGGTCGACTGCGAACGATGTAAACCATTCCACTACGATCGGCCGTGGGCGCGGGCAACGTCTACCAAAGCCAACGAATGTGTGGGTAAGTCGATGTACACCGATATCACGTTGCGGCGCTCTAAAGAATAATCTTAATTTTCAGCTCAAAAGGAAAAAATTTCAGAATCAGATTCGACAGAATTAACGCATTGTATTTTCGAGGAGCATGTTGTTTTTGTCATCACAAATACGTTTATCCGTTTCAAAATTGAAAATATTTCTAATCTAACCAAATACATCAGGTAAATTCTGCGTGATAGGATGTAAGAAGCGGAATAAATTTTCAAATCACTCGCTAAATTCTCAACGGATCGATGAAAAATTCAATTTCATTAATTGAAAATCCGCCATTGTTTCACGTTGCTAGCGAGTTATATTCTTTGGCTTTCGCGCATGTTTCATTAATCAACAAATTGTGTTTTTGTGTCAGGCGTTTTCATCGAAATATCGTCTCCGTCAAGTCAAACGAGTGTGAAATCCTCGCGATAAAAATACGCAGTGAGTTCGTCAAATCATTTACGAATGCTTAACTATAGCTTAATTCAATTTCATCTTAGTTTCTAATCTCGATGAGAGCGGATCAAAATATGGTAGGTTAACTCTATTATTATTCAAATTCAATGCGAAAAAAAATAATACACACGCACGTAGTTTTATCACTTGAAACGTTTGAAGTTGCGTTCATCAGGAAAATATTGACATCTCATATTTACGGTTATTCGGTTGTGTTAGAGGCATTGTATGCCACAGTCTCGCGCTATACGTTAACAGTACGTGTCCATTATAACAATAAGATGAAAAGCATAGCTCTAGGCCTGCTAAAATATCGACCTTTCTATTCGATGATGTTTTAACATTCCTGGGGAAAAATACAAGTTTAGAAGAGATGAAACCGTATCATTAAAGCGCTGTAATTTTCTATTTCTATATGCTAAAGTTGACTTAAGTTGAATATGTCCTTTTCGGCGCCCGTATCTTTAAAAACGGCATTCACAATGGTTTACTGGTGGTCTTATACTGGTGGTCTCGTATTTTTGTATGTGATGTTATTTAATTTCCACATCTCAGACGTCGCATATATAGATATGTTATAAACTAGACGCAGCGTGTCTGAGGAATCATTAACACTCTCAGAAAGGACGGGCGACATTTGAAAATTCACTTAACAGCACAGGGTCGATATACTGCACTTTGATTATCAACCTAATTGGCAGCCGACTCGATCAAATTATGGAAACCTCTCCACAAGTAAATTGAGAGAGAGAATGTCTCGATATTTTCGGTGTTTGCCTCAGATGCAGTTGTGCAGGATGGGTATATAAGTTTGTAAAGTAGGCGATTGATATGTATTTACCTTTTGCATCGCATTTTTCTGTTAAAGCTAATGTAAGAGAATGCAATTTAACTTTAAAACTACGTTATTAGAGGTTCAAGATATCTTAAATGAAAACGTATTCAATTCTTATGGATATATCTTATCTGAATTTGAAGAAAAGCTGCCACGTATATAGCTATCACGTGTATCTATAGGAAAAATAGGAAGATTAGTAAAATGTTAGTAGGTATTATTATCATTACAAATAACAGATAGAGATTTTATCGTTTGTGTAACGATTCAGATATCATCTTCACATCGGATAGATTCCGAACAGCTACGCTTTTAGGGACAATAATTAGCTGTATCCGGTGTGAAATATAGCTTCATATTCTACCGCTTCTTACTCGTGAATTGCCGAATAATGTTTGGTTATTGAGAAACCGTTACGACGGCGAAACTGCGAAAACCTTAGCAAAATAATATGGCGGAATTCCTGCCAGGCGCAAACCGAAACAGCTCAGTATGAGACGGTAACGGAGTTTATTACGAGCTTAAAAATCTACCTATACGCATCACTACCTTACAGTAAAATCCTACTCGTTGAATCTACGCGCTTAAATTTCAATCAGTTTCGCGCGATGGTTCCCTCTCGTACTATATAGAATAAAGTTAGATGTGATTTCATAGAATTCTCAGGTTTAATCATCCACCCGACGGACTTAACGTTGAAATCGATCGTATCGAGAACTATCTCTTATCACCGCGAATATGCGGAAAATAATAAATTTTCTCCGGAGTTTCTATCTAAAACGATAATCAGCTCGCGACACGATGGTTGTTGTTAAAGATATAGGAGATAGCAACGAGGTGAATTTCATTTTCATCGTCGATACTCTGTTTGAACAGCAAACACTAGACTCGATTGATGTCTCGTATCCACGTTCAATCGCCCGGTTATACAAAGTGCGTTCGCCGTAAAATTGCAGTTTTCTTATCGTAGAATTTCATGCTTGTTTTCACCATCAGACGATGCTATGAAGTGTTTATCGCCCTCAATCACGATGAGACATTAAAGGTGCTTCTTGGCACTTCATTAAAACATGTATACGATTCATTTGCGTATCTATATATGTACCTGTTTACAAATCGTGTATACTGAGTGTGAGGAAGATTTTTTTGTGACATAAACAAATACTGGTCAATTCTTACATACTCAGTCTACATAACTACGTATATTTGGTAATATCTAAAAGGTCCATGAATATTTTTCACGTATATATTTCAAGCACATCGCTAGGACTAGAATAGAAAGAAATTTATTTTCATTAAGATGTTAAATTCTTAGAAATTATTGCAAAGAGGTTTGGTATGAGGACAAATATAACGAGGTAATGGGGCTACGCCTGATCCGTAGGAAATCTTGAATTGAAATTTGGTTAAACCCTTCGATTTATGTATAGATTGCGCAGGACGATCCCTTGAATTTCCATTCACAGCTGGTGTATCGGAAGGATATAGCTGTCTGTTTATATATACCTGCAGAACTTACCGAATATGAATTCGTTCTTCCCTTCATATGATTGGATTTCATATTTGGCAACGTTTATTTAAGCTATCAGCGGGATATGACCCTCGTGAGTTTCCCTCAAGTGGTCCGTTATTTTACGCCATCAAAAGCTCGGAAAATTCTACAATACTGAATGAACCTATATACGGCGGTTGTAATTCTTTTCGCGTATGAAAATTCTTAGAGTTGTAAAGCGATATTCAGGTCTTCGACAACTTTTAAAAACCGTTCAAATAGTGTTATTTCGAAGTTAGAGTTGTATTCTATCCCGTGTACAAATACGTATTTTTAACATTTTATTCGGTTTTGGTTTCATAAGCCGATTAAACGAATTGATTTTTAACCTACATATCTTTACTTGAAACCTTTTTATGATAACTTTGCAATTCAACTATATTCGTTTATAGAATATGAAAAATGCGAGATGTACACCCGACACCATTACGGATATGTTCGTGTTTGTGTACAAATCCATATAAAAACTGTAATTATTTTACTTCGATTCTAAGTGTGCAAACATTTGATCATAAGATTATTTTCCATTTCTAGCTTCGACGTAGCGCGCAAATATTGGACATATAGCGCATATAAATCGTGAGTAATTAGTATGTATAACCATAGAGTCGACTGTCCGGGCTCTACTCGTTAACGGAGTTCAAGTATTCTCGAGAAGGCACACCTGCAAAAGGCCAGCTCTTCTCAGCCACTTCCATCGAACAAGTAGATCTAACCCGAAAAAATAACTACTTCAACAAACTATTCAATGATTTCTCTATCGATGTCACGTCGAAGGCTTATACTATACGTGTAACTAAATCACAAATACGTCATTAAACGTTTACAATTGACATATTTGACGCAAAGTGAAGATATTTAACATCCGAATTTCCCATAAAACTATAGTAAATTATTCATATAGAAAAGATAGTCAATCGAGTAATACAGTTACCAATCTTGCTAAAAGAAATAATACTAAAAAGAAAATGATTTGATTTTACAAGATGAAAAAGAGGAAAATAACAGAGATCTAAAAATAGTCACTAAGTTTCTGCGAGTTCTGTGGAGTTCAAAAGTTGACTAAGTTTTTTTTTTAGATTATTTCGTCTCATTCTGAACTAAATTCTAAGTGTGCACTGAACGCAAGTCATTGAAACAACTGGTGACGACACTGTCTCATATTCTACTCATCCCAATTAATTGACGGTTCTTAATTTCTTCTCGCATATGCAATCGAAGTGATCTCAACGCGAAATAGTTTGTCGGTATAATTAGATTTAGCTCGAACGTTTTTCAGTCAACAGCTTCCATTACCTGGCATTTAATTGACGGTAATTGCTTTTTAGAACGTGATTTTAGGCGAATTCTTCGCGCAGTCAAACTATACACCTCACAATGTCCCTCCCGGCGCGTATTTTATATTATTACTCATATAACGTTTCATGCGGATCTCGGCTCGTTTGGACATCTTATGATATACCGTTATTCACCACCCTAGCGGTACTTCTGCCGACAGAACAAAGGCCCACTTCTTCATATTTCCCTTTTCATGAACGAACACCCAATAAAACAAGTCTTTCAAGTTGACAAATCCGATACAAATTCGTATTTGCTTTAGGACAAATTGCCGGATATTGCCCGATTGTCACTACTGAAAGAAACTCGTAGCGATCTGATGCGTCAATGTATGACCGTGCTTCTTTGAAGTTCTCAAATAACCTGGACGTCTTAGCGCGTATTTCGCTCGAAAGTCACGAAAAGTGTAGACAGCGACAAAGAACTTACAGATTCCCATAAAGTCGTATACACGAATAACGTCAGCAACATGTTTGACAAAATGAACGTGATAAATCATCGAGCTGAACGTAATTTTAGACGATTTACCCGAATTATCACACATATATAGAGCCAAATAAGCCCGATTAATCATATAACGTATATTTTGCGTATAATCCGTCGAATTAGATCGTCAACTACAACTGACCAAACTACTTAACGCGCATTCATGACCAATTCACTAAATAAAGAAGGCTTTATAAAACTCATAATGACAAACGTGGATATTTCACACAACATCTACGTGTGGGGCCTTTGTATACTGACCGCTATCCCGGTCCCCAGGTGGCTGATTGGCAATAAAACTTTGAAAACGTCGTTGACATAATCCCATCTTGAAGGTGTGATTGTGTTTATGATAATACATTATTATCCGAAAAAAAATCCGATTTTCGATCCTCGTTTCACCTAAAAGTATGTAATCTTTTTATAACCCGAGTTTATAAATACTTTCACAAACATGTTCTCTCCAGATATACAAAGCTCAAAGTCATTAGGAAATTCTATATTTCCATTTAACTAGAAACATTTACTTATCGTGGAAAATTATAACGATAGATTTATAGAAGTGAAGAAAAGCTGTCATGAAGATATTTATTGATAAGATTAGTTAAAGCTGAGTATTATAGATGTGGGTTTTTAAATGGCAGCTCATGTTATTAAGCAAGTTTCTGTTAACAAAGTTACATCGCACATGGATACGTGAAGAGATACGATGCATTTCTCGACACGTTTCAGATTGATATCGAACCCAATTTCTTCACCGCGTGCGGGTAATGCCTGCGGTGGCGCGACGGACCTCTTATTAAATCGGCGTGATGCTTGAAAACGAGCTCGCTAATTAAATCTTAGTGAGCCCCTTTATACGTTAACTGCGCCGGACGGCTAAAGTTGATTAGAAACGTGGAAAAAACGCCGACGAAGCATTTATCTAGTGACTCAGTTCGTGTTAACTTGTTACAAGCCGTCGTAGTAACACCTTCACTTCCATCAGATTATATCTAGCTTGGGAATGGACGTCGTTAACTTTCGAATATCAGGAATTATAACATATCAAATAAATATTTGAGTGATGTTTTCAGAAGAAAATCTTGTAGATTTAGAATTTAATATCGATCGTGGAGAGCTATCATTAATTTCAGTTTAAATAAAATAGTTATGTATGAATATAGGTTTATAAGCGAAAATATGAAATAATGCCAGAAAATTGCATAATAGGTTTTGCTTTGTATAGAAACTGATGTATAATAGATAGAGAAAGGGATTCGAAATCGGAATTCCACCATCACGAGAAACCAATTACTCAACTATTACCGTAATTTCCTAGCAGTCATTTGAGAAATGTTTCTACAACTGTTATTCGCCAGTTGTTTGATACGTTTCATCCCTGTATATTGGAGAAGCGGCATTATTTACGCCTGAGAATACCTTTAAACACGTTCGCAAAACTGATTTAACGCCCGAGAACCTGTGAAAAACAAATCGCTCTCGAGTTGCAGCTATAGGTTGCTCGTCATATTTTTTCTTCGTTTTTTTGTGCGATATTTAAATATTTGTTTCCGTTTTCGATTTCCTTCGAATAGAACATCTGAACAAAAGCCATGACTCAAGAAATTGAAACATGAAATAGATATTATCAGGATTTCGAAAAAAAAACAACTTTTAGCGATATCTGGGTGTAGTTCTTTAAGGAATGTTCGCACGTCACAATTAGTGACGTCATAAACGTGAATTTATCTTCTGAGATGTGCTGGTGCTATAGAAGAAATATCTGTAAAACTTTATTGCAGTTTTTTTTTGCTGTTTGTTATAGACAGTAATGAGAGGGGGAATAATTAACGTGATTTGTGTTGCTCCGCTGAAATTAAACGTATTGCTAGACAAAATCAACATGCTTCTCTATAGGCGCATTCTTACCAGGAAAATGTGTCTAACAACCATGGATGTATAAACTCTAGTTTACACGTCCATGATCCGAGCGAAAAAAAATATGTTTTTAGACATAATTCGTCTCTGGTTTCATATTATTGATACATGGTTTATGACTAAATATGAGTAATTTACAATTCAAGCAATTCAATATATATTACTCTAAATTCCTAATATAGGAAATAATATTGTGGTCTCATGTCACGGTATATTTGGATTGTATTTTAGTCGACTGATACATATATAGAACTAAATTCAGTGACTGTGCACAAAGATTATTGGATCGCTAATAAATCTTAAAGCTTGAGATTTGAGAATAAAAATGATTATATGTCTCATCATAAGCCATAAACCATTGTGTATTTACGATTGCATCGGTATCAAAATTGTGCTTATATATGCTTTGTTTTTTTTATCCAAGGTAGATGAAAGGTGGAAAGGGAAAGATGGGGTTGAATTCATTTAAATACATGTTTTTGATTTTATTTTGCTGCCCCACCACATCACTGCAAATACAATACTTACTCTATGCTTAATATTGTAACTGTGGAACAAGGAAGCTTATGGTCATGTTTGCTTATAACCTTTTCTTTTTACGTATTTAAACACAAATGATTGTTTGTGTATCCTAATGTATTGTCAATACGGATGGACGAGTTAATGTTGTTTGAGACACTGGTGGCTTGCTAGTTCACATGTTGGTACAGGCTTTGGCAATATATATATTTTCAAATATATCATATTACGCACTTGCTCACTCGAAACTCATGGGTGCCTATCTTGGTGGTGTCGGATTTTGTACACATCATATTACTTCGTGCTGAAACTAATACTAACTAAAATTGGGACGAAGGCATCGGAGAAAATGTCCACTATCGGTCACGATGACGAAATCGTAAGATTCGGAGATTTCCAATTCTAACACGCCTAACACGCTATCTAATTGGCAACTGTTTTCTTTGTATACTTTCAGCTTGTAACTGTAACCTGCACGCCAGACAGTGTCGCTTCAATCCGGAATTATACAAACTGTCTGGCAACAAGAGTGGTGGGGTATGTTTAAAGTGTAGACATGACACTGCCGGGCGCAATTGCCACTACTGTAAACAGGGCTTTTATAGGGACCCCACAAAGCCTCTGACAGACCGCAAGGTCTGCAAAGGTAGGAAAACCATTTTACATTTTATTACAACTCTTTTTTATTTACAGCTTGTAACTGCAACTTGCATGCTCGAAATTGCCGGTTCAATACAGAGCTCTTCCTGCTCTCGGGGCGAAAAAGTGGCGGAGTTTGTCTTAAATGCAAGCATAATACGGCCGGTCGCCACTGTCACTACTGTGTAGAGGGATATTACCGCGATCCTACTAAACCCATCACTCACAGAAAAGCTTGCAAAGGTAGGACGAATATTCCTTACAATACGCACCATCAACCCAACCGCTCGCGACGATCCGTTTTTTATTCCTCTCTCCTCCGCTCTGTCCCAAGCGATCGATTTGTTTTCCCATCTTGCGGATGTGTTGCTTTTATCTCTGCATCTCTCTATATCTTATCGGTTATCAAGTATAGATAGCTATTATCGATGTTGTCCTAGGTGTTCGCCAACCTCTGTAGAGAAAGGCTCTTATAATCTTACTTACATTTCGTCAACCGACAGAATCTTCACGTAGAGAACCCAGCAAGGTTTCGCCACGTTCACTCGACTCTACTTTACACTTTGGCTGTTTGCCGATTACCTGGATAGGTTTTTTATCTTCGAAAATAATTGAATCATTGAGATGGACCCATTGTCGGGAGAGGCAATAATCATCATCTTTACGTAGGTTCCGGTTCAACAACAAGCGTTTTGAGTACGCCTTTCGTATTTTCCGATAACACACTCGGCGAGCGTGCATATCCCCGTATCTAATTCCTGCGCGTTCTTTGATAGAAATTGCAACGTTCATTACGTAAATGATAAGCGCAGGTGAGCGGTTCACCTCTGACCCAGACAATTATTTTAGCGTGAAAACGTGGTAGGCGGTATATGAGTTAAAAACGTGCACTGGCGCAGTTTTCTGATGACGAATTTACAGAGTTGCAAAAAAAGTCAGTTAGTGTTAATACGTTCTTCGAGTATAAGGAGAGATGGTGGCGGCTTAGAATTCACGTGATGGATGAAATGACTCTTTTCTCGCCGTTGGAAATACTTCATGTATTTTCTCAACTCATACGAATTTATTTCAAATTTATTCACTTCTGCAGCTTTCAAATGGAAAATTATGATCTCCAATCCTGGACAAGCGTCCGATGATTAAATCTTACACAGTTAGGATTAAGTGTAGGTATAACCATTTAGGATCTGCTGCATAGAAAGATCGTCGGAGCAACTAATGAAGCTAACCACCTAATTATATTGTCCTGTTGTCCTTGTTTCCACCGGGGTTTTGATTGGATAGTTTTCGTCCGACAAATTAAGAGATCTCGTACGCGGTATAGACTGGTGCGTCGAGATGGCGACCTTGACATTGGCGTATGTACGAGAGCTTTGATGAACTATCGGCTGGCCAGGTCATTATCCGACGATTTAATTATCTACATCGAAAGTGTGGTGTGTTAACTTCGTTACGTGTGAGAAGTGGCGGAAAACGTGTCTACAAGACGTAGAACTACATCAGCTCAGATGGAGAACGTTTCAGTCGACGGCTCGGAAGATAAATCATTCAAATAGGTCTAGAGCTCATCAAAAACCCGCGCGGCGCATTTATTTCAATCTCTACCTTGCGCTTAACGTGTATACTCGACGAGTTAAAAACGTGGAAACGGCACTAATGAGTTATTGGGTTCAACTTGGTATCGAAAATAAAACGGAAATATTGTCTATAAGTGAACAATGTCAAGGTTATTGGATATCAGCCCTGTGTAAACCCCCGTGGTTCAAAGATCAATCGTGGAATATCCCAAAAAAATACCAAGATCTCATCGCTTCCGATACTTGATTCGTCGATACTTTTCATATAGAATTTTGGAACTTGTTTTCATATCGCCATAAACTTTATCGGCGGCATCTCCTCATCAAAATGAACTTATCGCCGCCTTGAATAAACCAATCAGCGAGTTATACCCGTTCGAATGAGGTTTCGATACAGTATCTTCTTCGTTCTAGGTTCCCCGTTTAAATTTCCGATTCAGTCAATGCACCGGATTTCGCGTTCATCAGTTCAAAAGTAATGCATTTTGTGGATTTCTGTTAACGCTATCATCGGCAAGCAATTATTGAATAACGGAACCAATTTTCACGTCGAACGAAGCGATAGCTTACGGCGAGACGTTACTTCAACCATATCTTCTCGCACTTTCTCTTCTCTCTCTCCCTCTCTCTCTCTCTCTTTATACGCTTCAGCTGATGTGATCACACGATCCGATGCAGTTTTACCAAGTTTCTTGCCACCGGCAACAGATATATTCCTAAAGACCGGACTTGTGTCCAATTCCCTGCTGAAGACATTCGTTCGTCGTCATTCAATCAGAAATTCTCATCTTTCGCAAGCTTGTTCCGCGGGTTAATTGCATTTTCATTCTTATGTATAGGTTTTTTTCGTACCTTCTTGCTTCCGCGTTAGGACGCTATCCGATTGACACGAACCAATCAGCGCTCTTCTACGAAATATAAAATTCAAACCCTATCCATATGAAAGATTACCCCGAAAAAGGAATGAGTCGTAAATAAGGTTCGTTCCGAGAAATCGCGACAATTTGCTGTCGTTTTTATGCCTACTTATATAAGGTCTGCTATAACGAGAATTTTCATATGCACGGAGGAGTTTGGTTTTCCTATACTCGGAGGGGATACGAGATCAGACAACTTTATCACACATGAGAACACCCGTTTGATATCTTCTGGTTCACATGAAACGCGAATTTCCAATATCGAACTGCAGGGGTATTCATGTGCGGGGACAGTTTACATATAAACAGCGTTCAGGCAGACTCATATCTAGCGTAAGAGTGACTATTACTAGGCAAATAAATTTCCTGTTTCGCTGTTTCGATGAATAACGATCGCCGCGCTATTTCCTATGTTCATCGATAAATATCTGATAAATCGTCGGCAAGCGAAGGAAACGATCTGTCTCATCTACCTATCGGCGATAGGCTGTATACCTGACCAGAATGAGAGTATCCTCTAGCGAGCTTCGATATAAACATGCATCTCTCAAAAGGGTTTTGACGTATCCAAAAAGCGTATTTGTAGCGACATATCCTCTTGGAAATGAGTGCGTGTATCGACGTTTCTCTTGTAGAATTTGATTTCAAATTAGAATATATTTCTAATCTACTGGTCTTCATTTCATACAGATCAATCATTAAAGTGTCAATATCCAATTAGAACTATCACAAACTTATGATTTGATGACAGAAAATCAATCCACAAAAATAAGAATAAACTTCTTATTTTGAAATCTTTTTCAAATATTTAATCCTTAAGAATTTTGAAAACGTATTTTCATTTTCCCAAACAACAATCGTACCGTACAAACAAGAACCGAAATGTTTGTTAATCGAAATGTTTGTTTTGATTTGAAGAGAACAAACCTGACCAGTATATCGACAATAACAACGTGTATATATAAATGCAAGTATCATTTGAGTTTACGAAATTGATCTTTTCTCGAAATTTATCTATCGGCACGTATTTGTTTTCTGAAGATCACAATAAACCGAATTCGAGATATCTCGATTCGTTGGTAAATATCTAAATATTGCGAGCATGTTTCGTTTAGACGCAGAAAAAGGGATTCAATAACACTCGAATATTCTTTGAAAGTTTAGTGATATATGTCAAAGGCTCTTGTTCGACAGAAAACTGTTCACTTCCAGCGTGCACGTGTGCGCATTTTCACAGACGATTCTCTTGACATGGATTTTCAGATTCTTCCATTTTCTAGCACAATGGATGATCTCCATCTGGCCCTGCACTCCATATATATACATGAAGTCCTCTGTATTTACACCGAATCACATGGACACATCAACGTCTATATTTTTCCTCATCAATTCGCATCGAAAGAAAGATGTTGTGAATTCACAATTCAAACATTGTAGTTACGTTTGAATATTGAATAAGAAACATAGGAATCTTTTAACTGAAATTATATCAACCAGTCCTTCCTTCGCGATCAGCGATATGGAAAATATATGGGAAGATTATCTATAAATGGAATTACAAAACCTGTTGTGTTTTCTGTTTTTATTTCCTTCCACGAAAAGAAACGATCAATCTCCGTGATAAAGTGGACTCGGATATACGGAACTGTTTCCGGTGGAAAGACAAGTCGCTCGCAATCGTCAGAAATCAAATTACCAACTTGAACATCAGTTTATATTAACTTCCGACGCTTGAAGACACATTCCTGCGCAGGGGTTTAACACTAGTGATGACTCAATGCCACTTCTGTCAGGAAAATAGTCTCGATGTGGCTAATTTTGTCACCGTCGTCTAGAATTCCTCAGGAAAAACCGATGATTCACGGATAAATTGCTTTTATCTTAATAATGAACAATTTGCAGGATTTTCGATACGGGTAATTCAACAACAAAAAGGGGAAATCATCGTATTTCTGACTTCTGAGTGGAATGGACATTTCTAGTGGCATTTCTATTAGTAACTGCGGGCACGGGGAAGAACAGCTTCGCGAAGTTTTGTTGTATCGGTGAAAGGTCACGGGGCCTACCGCAGAAAATTTACATACCGAATAGTGATTGGTTTATACATTTCTTGCATGACTTTCTTAAAGATATTTCGCCTATTCATATGCAATTCAAGCGGGAATATACACAGTCTTCATGGGTGAGCTGTGTGTCTCAATCACAATAGTGGCCTCCTATAAAAATGACTGACTTAGATTAATCGGCTACATACAATAATAAACTCGTCGCTGACAGTAATGCAATTCAAACGCCTCGAAATCCGTGAGTCACAAAAGCATATCACTAAAAGAATGTAGTCGAATTCAGCCGATATTCTCTTTGTGCCCGCGCGGTTCTCGCTACAAAAGCAATTTTCTACATCAACACGGATAATAGCGGTTACAAATAAAATGGCGTTTATGCCAAATTTGACCTGATCACCTGCGACCATGACGGCTCGCCCTCAGCCGGTATACGGCTTTGTGAAGAGGTAACGCGCAGTTATGTTGTTACGTCTTGTGTTCGCGTCTTGATAACGATCTACACGTAGTATATTTTCCATTCAGTTTCAATTGCGTGGAAAATTGATCAGCAAGCTTTAATGCGTTATTATAATGCTGAAATATGTTCACTTGCGATTCGTGTACTCAGATTTTTATTATGTGTTTTTTTTTCGGGAACTCGAAATTGCTATACGAAACAAACACTTCATTCACACTTTCAACAAAATGACCAATGGCGTCGTCTCCAATACATTAAAAAAACTAAATCTTTCAAAAACGTACACTAACACATTTAGTTTTATGAATTAGCACAATTTCTATTCATTGCTATACTTAATTCACTCGGGAAATGTAAAGTAGCCGTGTAGTACAAATTGATTGAAAAAACAATTCGGTCAAAAATGCGTCATTTTCTTCTGTGATAACACATAATTTGTGAACAAAATATTAAGATGTCAATATCTTTAAAGGCCGTGTGTGCAAAATACAACAACAAAGAAAATTCTCACTCTTTTCGGCGTGAAAGATACCCCATACTCTTACATTACATTTAGCGTATATTTGAATCGACACGGAAAAATTCTTTTTACGAAAATAAAATAAAATTTGAGTTTCAACTTTCTAAATCATCGGATTTTACCGTCTTATTACGAGTCTATATAACGCGGTACAATGCATTTATCACTCCGACTTGTGTGCATTTAGATAAGAACACATCCACATTGAAGAACGACCACTTTTATGAATGCAGGTGATAATCTTATAATATATGTTTATATCTATGGATAATATTTCAGCTTGTGACTGTCACCCGGTCGGAGCATTAGGTAAAGCGTGCAACCAAACATCTGGACAATGCCCGTGTAAAGACGGTGTTACTGGTTTGACCTGTAACCGATGCGCGAAGGGATACCAACAGAGCCTGTCACGAATTGCGCCCTGTATCAGTAAGTTCATGTTTTATTTGCTTATGTAGTTTTTTTTTAAAATGATTCTATCATGTCATTAATTTTTGTCCGTACGTTTGAGATTGAATTGTGTAAATGTTGTCTTTTCTGGTCAAGCAAAATATTCGTCGATAAAAAATGAATATATATATATATATATATGTGTTTATATACTTATTTGTCCATATATAGAAAATTAATCTCTCATACTTTATCTTATATAGTATATTCACGATAATTTATCTAATATGATATTTAGCTTAAACTACATATCGTGCAAATGTAAATATTTCTATTCTGCGAAAAAAAATCTCGAAAACGATAGTAAGTCTACAAATAATGGCGAAGTATTTATGCATGTATTGTGAAGTATACGCCAACCAAAATCACGTAGGTTTTCTCCGTCATTAGAAGCCACGTATATGAAACGAACTTCCCTTATTCTGGCGATGAAATCCGCAGAGATTCGCGAGGAGTACGACGCGCAATCGGCTTCAACGCAGAGTGTGAACCCGACCGTGTAATATCAGTGCGGTTGATCAATGACTGCAACAATCAACGGCACTGAATTGCGACGGTAACGAGCGCCTAATGAACGGTGTAAGAACTCAGTAACCAGTTATCCGATCTTCAGTCGAACGTCGACCAAATTACACACCTACTTTGTAGTTAAGTCCATCGTTCGGTGACGCGAAATTTACAGATGATCATAATCGACCTCCGGACGTGTCTATACATCGAATTCCTCGTGCCTGTTACTAGCGACACAAAGTCGAGCATATTCATGAAAGTGAATATATAAATGTATATATGTATTTGCTGATTATCCCTGGGGATGGGGGGCATTTTGTGAAACGGAAAAAAATAATGTGCTACGCTTAAAGTCCTAACACGAAATGATGTATATCAATTCAAAAACCAGAGCCATCTCGGAATGATGTGGAATTCGTACGTACCACTTTAAGAACTGTGTATTGCGATACAACTCATCATCGGTTTTCTCAATTTATGCTTCGAGGAGAGCGACTTAACAAAAGCGAGTTCTTTGTCTCATAAAATATTTATATTCGCACGCCGCAAAAAGTGCCGTTCATTAAATCCGTCCGTACGAGAGTGCGATTGCCTTCGAGCACAACGGAATGGAGGATGAATTACGGTGCCGTTATCCCCTATAAATATGTAAATAACAAACAATCGACAAATGTTTCGGTAAATCTCCCTGGAGAAATTAATTTTATTTACGACTAAAGCGTCGGGATAATAAATACTGTCCAACGGACAGATTGTCACTCAGCCACCTCGTTTATCGCTCTGATTACCGGAAAACTTATATATAACTCTGGTCTGGTTGTTAATTATTCGCGCAGACGTAGTATTTTGTCTTAGCTATACGTAATCTGTAATTAGATTACGGGGTTGATTTACACACCACGAATTCCCCCCGAGAACTGACAAAACAACTCAGTCAACGATAGGCCAATAACGCGTGATTATTTCAATTTCTAAAAATAACAGCCATTCTATCGGCTCAAAAAAGGTCCAAAGATTATACGATAAGTATGAAATATGCCCAGTCAAGATTTCGCTATTACATAGGTTTTAGCTGGCATTTTGACAGATACATCTGTCGGTTTTATTTGAAAATACAGAATATCAAGCGTCATCCTTTTACAGAAGCTGCCGACCCTAATTCTTCCTCTGAACAGGGAATAGTTTTCAGAGAGAGCGACCCCACAAGTTAGTATGACAGGCATGCCTTTATTTAATTCATGGCGTTTATGGCGACTTCCTATCCATCCATACGCGCACGTTTCGGATCCTTTTGACTACTAAGGTTTTTAAGGAAACCTCACGAAGCCGTTCCACGATTCACTCAAAAATGAATACACTTCATTGAATCTGCTAGTTTTATTAGATAGTCGACTAAACAAAGCTTTAGTTACCGTCGTAAAAGAAGGAATGAATAAAAATAAGTGCCGTTTGCATGGCGTTATAGAAGCCATCGGGCTCTAACAAATTGCATGTGTCATCATTTGATGGATATAACATCGACGTGAATGGTGCATGACTGACAGAAATTGACCACCCCATATCTACCCCATCACGTTTATACCTTTTCTGATATGTTAAAGTAACATGAATTAACCAGAAAATATTCCGATTCTATTAAAGAGATTTATCTATGTTAATGTTTCATCATAAGTAACTTATTTCAAACGTTGTGAAATAAAGTGAAGATTAACGGATCTTTTACATACGACTAAAGTCATTACGTTTGAAATAAGCAACAAAAATGCTTATTCATATTTTTCTCTCATTGGTATTTTTGTGTATTTTTTCGTGATAATGCGTAATTATTGGGTGTTTGATATTGATTTCTGAGAATTCCTTGTATGTCCTTTACAGAACGACCTATCAGTGTACCGAAGGGCCCTAGCGTAACCGACAACGCATCTACGTACACAGGTATGCGCAAAAAGACAAATGAACAAAAATTTATTTTATGAAACTTTATAAACTTTTGAAAAGTTTTTTGTAACCATTATAGAAATTCTAAGAACTAGAAATAACTAAGAGTTTCTGGCTGACTCTCCAGACTGCACCTATACTATTTGATTAAATGTTATGTAGTAGAATTACCTTAAGTAATATTACAATTTTCAGCTAAATCTTGTGGAAAATGTAAGAAAAATAGCCGTAAAGCAACGCTCAGAAAGTATTGCCGTCGAAACTATGGTAAGTCAAATCTAAAATCTATGATTGTATCAATATGTTGATTTTATCTAATTCTAATATTTTGTTAAGCAAATGAATACAGTATTTTATGTGATGTAAAAGATTGTTAGTTATGAAATCAGCGCGGTTTTTCATCGCGAAATAGTTCATTATGAAATTAGCGCGCGAATTTTTTGCTTTAAAGAGATTTCGTCCACAATATGTTCATTACCGAATTAAATCTCGAATACGTCTTCAAAAGTGACGGAACATATATTATAAAGAGCGCCGATACTTTTGGCGCACCTTTTCACCGTGGAACAAGTCAACAGTTGTGGTCTTTCACACGGACGACCAATCTGTCGCTTGTTTTTCGTTGACAAGCGATATTGCATTCGATACAAATTTAGATTTATTCGATAGGTTTTATTCAAGAGAAAAGGTTGAGCCGTCAGCCTTTTATCGGTCGCGAACAATATTTCATTATATAGATACCTGACCTGAATAAGAATTCGCTTATTATAACCGCGGTCGAATAGCGTAAAGCAAACACGAAACACGGCGTGGGTACAAGACCGAAACTCAATTAATAAATTGCACCAATGCATAATCAAACTACATAAATGAAACATAGGCGAAGGTCTTTCGAAGAAGAACTTTTCTTGTTATCTTGCATTAGTTATGACTTGCGAAGTTCTTTTTTTTTGCATAACCCGGTTATAAACTTTAAACAAGTTGTCGCAGCTGAAGACTGAATGCGAAGATTATTTTTGCACATATTTCTGCCATATCTGCGCGTAAACAACGGTGTTTCGGCAGGGGTGGAATTTACGGATGCAAAATCCAATGATAAACCACGGACTCGACGAATCCATGGATAAACCGATCAGTCATCGAATCTCGGTGGTCGAGACTTTCCGCCTGTAAATCAATGCGTTAGCACGACACACGCGGATTTTTTTCGTTCACCCGCCGAAATCTACTAAATCAGAATCGCTCAATTCTCCATAAACGATAATGGAGTTAACGGGAATCGAACGTGCCCGGACTCGAAGAACGTGATTACCGGGATTTCTCGTTCGATTCAATTGGAATCAACCCCTTAATCAGTAACACCGATAAACAATTCGAGCGCTGACGAAATTGCGTCGACGAAATACCGGAGTTAAATTGTTTAGACGATCGACTTTGAATGAAAGGACGATAGATAAACCAAATAACACGAGCGAATAACGAGGTTAACAAATAAATTGAAAATTCCTTTTTGGGATCTGGAACGACAGATTCTATTCCATTAAGGAAGTTTAGCTTCACGCAGAGTTCCCTAATCGAGTGGCAATTTACTAAACGTTTTAATAAAAGGGTAGAGTGGCGAAAGTTCACTTGTTCAGATGTGGCTTCTATCGATTTGTGGGGAAAGATATTTTTTCTATCCAACGTTTTTCTTTTTCTAATTTTCAGCAATACAAGTAAACGTCAACTCGCGCGATAGTTTGAATACGATGGTGAAATTTACGGTGACCGTCAATCAGATTTTCAAAAAAGGTCGAACGAAGATCAACCGCGGAGACAACGTATTCTTGTGGGTTTCCCAACAAGATCTCGCCTGTAAGTGCCCGAAGATAAGAGTCGGTAGGCGCTACCTCGTTCTCAGCCATGACAACAACCAGAACGGACGGGATAGTCTGATCCTCGACCGAAAAAGTATCGTGATGCCGTGGACGGAAAGATGGGGCAGGCGAGTGCGCAGATATGCAAAACAGGAGAAACGAAATAAGTGCCGATAGATGGCGACACTTGATATGATACTCTGCGCATATATGGATATCGCATGAACGTTGATGATGAGTGCGTCTTGGGGTCACACGAGTAAAAATAAACATTAATTTTTGAGACTGCGAAGCGAGAAGAAATATCATAATAATCAATATCAATGTTTTATGATCCATAGCGAAAATATCTTTTCCTTATACGACTATACGTGTGACGTCATTGTAAATTTGAATGGCATTTCAACATTCCGGGTCAGGAACACAATAGTACGCGAAACGCAACAAAATTTCTGAACAGATTTGTTTCTCCTCTCTTGCATCATGGATGTTGTTTGTCCATGGATGGATCGACTAGAACTAAATATAAACTATCTTTGTTACGTCTATATTTAATACACACAGCAACTACGCATATACATATATATAATCCAACGAATATTATAATAACTATATTAATAATAATACGATAATGATCATAGTAATGATATTAATGATTATATAGTCTAAGTATTATAATATTTCGAGCAGTGAAAAAAATTATCTTTGTGTGTATTTCCGTCATGTTGTAAACTGTTGATGATTTTCGATGAAAAAGTACAAGTCATTATTATTATCAATACTCATAATGCATCGTAATAATAGAAATTTGTGTATATGTTTACTACTTACTCGATTAGAACAGTTTAAACTCTTGTAAATAAGTGAAGTATCTCTAAATGCAGAAGAAATAATGCTATTTAATATAAATAAGTAAAACAAGTCAATAACGTGAATGATTTACGAGGAGAAACGTTAATATTTTTATTGTGTTGATGTCGACGTCAAGCTCTGAAGTAGCTGGAATATAGAAGCTGTTTACGTAGGGCGGCGACAACGCTAAATCTGACTTGAAATGTTAATTGAAAAGGAAAGCAAAAGCTCATTACGGTATATGGTATATATACGGGGAGAGATGTCCTGGGTCTTCGTCAAATTCAAAACTTTCTGTTTTTATTTTGCTTATCGAGGCTGAACTTTGTAGTAGTTATTCGTTTTGAAAAATAAAAGTCGAAATCCGCATTTCGAAGAATAGTAATATAAAAAAAACGATATAACAATATGAAATATCATTTTTATTCGAACGTAAGAGCAATAACTCGAAACATTAGCGCCAGTACACAAATCAGAATGGCTATTCGTAATATTGTCAGCGTACGTACGTCTTAATGATTGCCAGTAGACATTGTAATGTTAGGTCTTCTATCCTTTGTGATTAACTGTTATCCAGTAAATGTATAATAATTTATAAATTCTTCTTTTCTGTCGTTGGTTTTTTTTGTGGATTCGCATCTTCGATTTCTGTGAGAGTAAAATAGATGTCTATCCTGGGATATGAATTTCAAGTTATCGATATTAATTCAACGTCTCTTGACGTCAGCATCTAATGTGTACAATCTCCACCAAGAAACACCGAGAATGGATGAAATTACGTAACATAAGATTTATTTACAGAAGTATCAATTCTATATACAGATACTAGTATAATTAATAAATATTGTGATATTACAACATAATAGTTTCTTATAGAAATAATTGTCTCATTTGATAATAAATGTTTAACATTATCATCAGTCCTTTCAAAAATGTCTCAAACCAATTTAATTCTACCACAAAAGATAAAGATTGAAGAAGTTGTTGGAATGATAGTATTATAGGTACGTGTACGAACCGAAGATAAAAATTCATTCAAACATCTTTTACTAGTATCACATTAAATTCAATTATTCCTAGAAAACGATTCACACCAGTGCTTATGTAATTAGAATCGGAATTGTCTAGACTAGACAATTTACAGGGCGGGCAAATTTCGTTTATCTTAAACCTTATTTTCCTGATGCACATTCACTTGAAAATCAAAAACGTATCACTTTTAATAAATATATCTTCGTGTTTTAGCACCAATACCTGAAAGCGGATAAGACATTTTTTAAAGTGAGATCAATTCGTGTTGTGGAGTAACAATATGAAACGGTAAGCCACAGAATATTCGAAACAGTTTCAAGTCGAAATCAGTGGAACGATAACGTCCAAGAATATTTGCATGAAGCTTTCAGTGACATGGAACTAGTCGGTACCTGGTAGGAAATGAGAGTCCATTAATCTATATTCTATCATTATCTGTTAATTAAATATGCAACGCAAAATGGCACACAATGAATTATCGTTAAATGTACGTTTATAACGTCTGATTCCATCTCTACAGGAAACGATCTATTTTACCGAATCACGTAACCCAACAGGAAATGCACGAGAATTGATGCTCGGACTAAATTCATCGCGCTTAGTTGCGAGATATTTAAAATCACGCGGCCTAAATCACTGTTTAATGTAAAATTTGCCTTCGTGACCCGAAACAATAAACGCGCGAATATCGGACTATTTGCAAGAAACTGATCAAACTTTATCTCCCCGCACAGTTAGGCGCATAAACTTGTGTCTGACAAAGAATTCAATTACTCAGATTGGTCGCGCGATGTTTGCACGAAAACTGAGCGCGATTATTCGCATATAATCAGCCACGATTCAGAACAAAAATACTCATCTAGTTTATAAGTGAAAGGCATTAGATGCGTCGTGAATATCAACTCACCGATTGGGGAAGAAGTCCTACAACTGTTTCATTTCTTCCCCGGCACACAGGCAACCGTGATTATGGCAATAAGCAGAAGTATAATGATCACCCAATACCCTGAAAATAGATCAGACAGATTAACAAACCCTAGTAACTCGAGAGGGCGAGGAATTTATTACTGCTGATGCTTAAAGTACTTCATAAAACAGGGTTCGAACAATGATGTGGCTTTTTAAACTTACAACATGAAGAACTAGACTTTCGGTCGACAGTATGAATAGCGCGGGTGCCTTCCAATAGTCGCCGGTCAGTGTTATCCACATGATCGGTTATATCATCAATCAAGTCTACAAAATATTAAAAATACTAACTTATCAACACCAAGCTGAAGAAAGAAATGCCAATGAAAAATGAGGATCAGATAAGAAAACCGTAATGAATGTACCACCAACACCAAATGATCCGGATTGATAGTAGGTATCACTTACCATTTTGTGAATCAACTTCATCGCCGATATCCAGAGCCATGTTTTTCTGTCGTCTGACAATATCTGATAAAACTCCTAAACCTTCGTCTTGTTCTAAGAAAAGAATTATATCGACAAAATAGAAAAAAGCCAATGGATAAATCTCCAAGTGCGCATCCCAGTTTCTCAGAGATGTGGATTTAAATTTGACAATACAGTTATCAAATATCAAATTTTAATCTCATTTGATTAAATATTGATTTCGTACTAATATTACAACAAAACTCTCAAGGAGCAACAAAGAATGGAATTTCAGAAAATAAGAGAAAAAACATATACAGTTCATCCACCACACCTGGCTACCGCCAAGTAAAAGCATGGTCCCGAATCAACTAAAATGCATTCAGCTTCCCATTTTGTTAACAATTGTTAATTTAAGAATTAATTCTAACTCATATGCGTGAAACTAGGTCCTAAATAATTACAAGTAGTTTTACCTTTGATCATAAGCTGTTGTTTGGCTCGCATTTCACCGACAGATAAAGCAGGTGTGTCTTGTTCGTCCCACGTATCTCGACTTCTTCCGTCAGCTCCTCCAAACAATTGTGATCTAAAGTGATAATGATACATCCCCTGTAGAATTGATGAATAATAAGCCTTTCAGTTTAGATCGAGATCATGGAGCTGGCTTTCATTCGACATTATATAGTCAATAGGATCAATGACAAAGATCCCGATTAAATAGAATAAGTTTCACAGGATGTAAATTCACCACCTATCCTCGAAACATCATATCCACAAAAACATGAAGACAGGACATCTTTACTAATGTTTCTTACTTTGATGCATCCGATGTTTCATTCCTGAAAGCCTGGTCGATGCGAGTTTCTAATGTACACAGCTGATCCATCAAATTCTGTCTACGATCGGCTTCACGAGATGATCTGAGATGTACAGTTAAAGGATTAACACAGAAATAAGGAAGTAAATATTTTGCCATTCGGTATTCTAGTAAACACTATTTTGCATATACAAAAGATTAGAAAAATAACTTTTACAATTAGAGTTTGAAACAAAATCCGAGTAAGATTTCAGGGTTTGGGTTAGGTCCAGGGTTAGATTTAAGGGTTATGGGGAGTTAAATGACAAGCATTAGGTTGTGAACTACATGTATATGTAGTTAAAGGAAGCTTATGAACTGATGGTCACCAACATTAGTTACCAATCAGAATGAGCTAGAGGCAAAATCGAAGCGTCTACAAGAATAATACCGCATTGGGAAAATGTCCACTTACGAGAACCAACAGGAAAAATCTATGAATTAATTTCAGAATTGCGGCTTTAAAATAAAACGCGTTTAAAATAATCCCTTGTGACTATAGGAAGTGATATATCTCCAATGGTTTTCTTAATAAAACGGATACAGACTTCGAGCTGATTTCATTAGATTCTGTCGCAGATCGCTGATTTTTGCAGCAAACTGTTTTATCTCTTGACGAATTTGAGTATTTAACTGTAATGACATCAAAATCAACAATTAAAACTGAACAACAAGTCGCGAAGTTTAAAACACTACGAGCAAAATTGTAACATACTTTCACTGGATTCGCTCCAGTTCTCTTCATGGCATTTCTTTCGTGAATCATCTCCATGATGCGTTGTCCGATCTTGTCGGAAACGTCGTAATCTTGTATCCTAAAAAAAGACACCCGCAATTACTTCCAAAAAACGGCCACCTTTCCATTGCGCAGTTAAAACACCGCTATTCTGGAATCTTTAAGGCAAGTGCATGAGTCGTAAAGCAAACCTATGCCTGCCTAAAGAGCTGTTAACAGCAATCATAAACATTGGAAATTAAACAATTGGTTACAGGGAAATGAAACCTACCATTTGTCTCCAGCCATAGTGGAAGCTTTCTTCAACTTCGAGTGGGTGACTTCTGGATTGGAGTCAGAGATAGGTGACGTTAGTAACCTGGTAACCTGCTACTAGTGGCTGGAATTGGGAGATAAGATAGGCATTTAATTTGGCCTAATCAATACTAAAATAGAAGTTGCAATAACTTGCAAAGTGATTAAGACGACGTGTGTCCATGATCTGATTTGATTTATTGTGAAAAAAAGATATACCGTAAAAACTGCACTGAATAAACGACGAATGTTCCAATCTTAATTCATTTATTGGCAAAACTGTTTAGCAGCGGGTGTACGTGTTCCTAGAGATATATTTACCCTACACGAAGTTTGGAGTTTTCTGGGAATTTTTGGAGCTGGTGTTTTCTAATTTCGGGATTCGAGCCTGATTATTGCGACCAATTCAATTCAATAGTGTGGAGCGCGTGGTTCGAATTCCGGCATGGCGGGGCGCTGCTGTAATATTATTATGTTTTAGATAGATTTTAAACGGTGCTAGTTAGAAAATGGACCATTTTAAGAACGTGACCACCTAAATGTTTAGTTGCCCCGCGGTACTCCTGCCGGGAGGGCTCTTGTCGTTACACGCGTGGGTAGCCAGTGACTCGCTCATCGGGACCCTCCTCTTTCCTCGCACCACAACTTTACCGATCACATGACGGGAAGTGTTTACTTTTATTACATGCAAACGCAGGAAAAGTTCGCAAGTTTTCACATGAAGTTGAGTTGGCAGTGGTTCGGGTGTGATTGAGTAGCGGCACAATGCGTCATAGGTTGAACAAGATAATTCGATTGACAATTAGCGTCGTTTCTATGATGTGCTGTTTATTAATAGTTGCGCAAGTTGGAAATCTGGAGGAATCTGATAATAATAATTTACGATTGATTATCGATCGCTCGGGGGCTGGAATACCCGAGACTATCGTTAAGAAAACCGTCAGTGAAAATCATGATGACAGCTCGTATAGGAATTTCGTCCGTCGAACTTTACAAAAAACGGAGCGAAACGGCACGAAGCTGTATTATTACGTTAAAGTGAGAAGAAAAATACCAGCAGCGGCTAAACTTCGTCTCGACCATCCGAACAACCGCATTCCTCTGACAGCTACCACCAGACCGACAGAAATATCGGATTTATTCATCAGTGTGAAAACGACTAAGAAATATCACCGAGAACGTTTAGATGTCATATTGAATACTTGGTTTAAACTCGCTAGAGAACAGGTAGGCAGGCTATAATAACCTACAAAAATTACCGTAATTTCTATAAAATAGAATAATTGGGTCTCTGATTATAGTGGTATTCTAGTATGTATGTATGTATGCCCTACTCTACTGGTGGCGCGTAATGTTCTAGGGTTTTAGTGCTAGAACTGTTATTGTGAAAAACTATGACAATCAGGCGTTAGTTAATAGTAGGACACTATATAATGAGGAATGTTGTGAATATCATTATTAACGGTTTAACAACTGTAGACCTTTTATTATAGTGAGACAATGTAATTGGTATCTAAATTATTGTCAATTGATTTAATGAGAGAAACAGAATTTCCAGTCGTTTCTCGTGACTAGCGATTCACAGATAAAACGACTATAACTTTAGGCAATGTCAGTAAAGATATGAATAGCATACACTGCGTAAACAAATTTTCAAAAACTTGAATCTTCTCGTACACTGCCCCTGCTGGCAATAGCTCTATATATTTTCAATGATAATTCACGCTCTATTCTTAACGTCTTATTTCGAGTTTCGTTTGAGCTAAAAATAAGCGTTCTAACCGCCGACCGACCGGTACCTGTGTGGGAAGCTGGCTAGTCTCATTGTACCATAAAAAAACGTCTTAGCCTACATTGTGACACATCTTGTATCGAAAACTATTCTTTCCCTTTTCAATAGAAGCCTTTTCTGATTTTGCACCTGCATCTTTATTCAACGACTCCCAATTCATGTCGGCGCCGTGCGATATATTTTTAACCGTTTAAAATTTTAGGTCAGAGACCGTGATTTGAAAAACTTCTTTTCTTCGCGCGATGCAACAGGTCTGTGAGCATTTCTCACCCCGATCAGAATGAAAATTAACTACATTTATCTGACATCAGAAATTACTATTATTTTTGCCACACAGTCAATTTCGATTAGACTTGTTTTTATAACTGGTCCCCTCTTGTTGATTCAGCAGTTTACCGTTAAGTATATATAAACATTGCTATGTTGCTCTGGTCTCTGCGCCTTCGAGTGTTTTTTGAAGATATGATTTCACTGGAAACACATACAAATAACGCGCGCACCAACTCGATCAAGGTAGAGAATACCACGCCATGCTTAACATTGTCTGACATCATTAAATGGCCCAGTTCCCACAGACAGCTACAAACATCAGCGCTGAGTCTAGTTCTATTATCAAAATGATCAGATTTTAGGGCCCATAACTTTCTTGGAAATATGATTTTAAAGTTTTATAAAATAAGCTGAGAATATCGATGTCAGAGTTACCGTTTCTGATAGGTATCGAAGGAAGCTTCATTTTTTGTCAAATATCTGGGAAATATAGATGCCGGGCAGGTGTTCGACAGTAGTTCAGCTGCGGGACACCCTGAGGTCACACGAGAAATTCCAACGGTTGGTTACAATCGCAAAAAACCACTTATCTGTGTGTGGTGCTATGCTATGAAAAACTCGTTTTGAATAAATAGTGCGAGGATTGCCTATTATAGTTTTGAGGATCCTTCTTATCCTTATCGTATGAATTATCAGTTGTCAAGTGTGTTGACACTTGTCATATCTGATTCACAATTATTGTTGCTAAGGGCTTCGTCATTTATCGGTTAGAGAGGCAGTTTCCCTTTTTCTCATGAATAGACCTGCCCAGCGTATCACAGATGATCTTCAAATACTCAAACTGTTTCTGTGTACTTTTTGGTTGAAGGGCCCTGATGACCGCATTCATAGTTTGGATAAATGATCGGAACCATATTGAAAGAATGTTATGTTTTTATATTTTGTAGACACATTTCTTCACAGACTCTGATGATCATGAATACCAAATGAAAACAAGTAAGCTAATCATTAGTCTATCAATGTCTTTAGAATGGAAGTTGCCAGTTGATCTTGTAAGGATAAAATACTGCTTATACAGTGGAACCTCGTGACGATTTATCAGTTATTACAAACCTAGAATTTCTCTCCTAATATGACAATTTTAATCATTTCAAAATGGATACGACAAACTATCGGTAAAAACAATAGATTTGCTGGTCTCGTGAAGTTTGGTGTTGTAAGAAGTGAAGTTTGGTGTTGTAACAAGCCACCGCTGTATTATGTGTGTATTTACTGCATCTATAGCAGAAATCTACATTTTGATGGGGGATAAAATGAACCACTGTGAGGAAGATACTGTATGGGAAAAAGTTCCCACAGCCACTCACTACCGGGGGGGGGGGGGGGGATCGGTGATCTATAACAAACTGATAGCAGGTAAAAACTGTGAAACAGATAAACAATGATTCACGACTAGAAACATTGAGGCTTTTATTTCACTGATTTGGGAAACTTAGTCATTTATTTGTACTAATCTCATCCGAGTTTTCAAACAAACCGATAAAAAACCAGGAAAAAGTTGATAGCTTATTCGGCAGGCTATACAAATTTCCATGACTGAACTATTTACCAATAGGAAAATGTAGTACCAGACGAAAATAGTTTGTCCTAGTTTTTTTTGGGCACTCTACACGTTTCAAGCGCAGGCGACCGAAGTTGAAGAGGTTCCAAGCCCTAAAAAAGAATAAAAGTTTAGCCTATTTTTTCCTAGGTGATTTTTCTCATGACCTGCACCTCGTGTATGCCGGTTGATTTTGAACTCATGTGTTCACTGTAGATACTTGGCTGTCAGTAATGATGTTAATCCTTTATCTGTTCAACATCAGCAGCTCATTTTCACTTCTAACTGATAATAATGAGAAGCATATGCGGAGCAAACCTTTTGTAATGAGATACAAACTGAAGTCAGTGAGATTTTGTTGCTGGTGATGATGGATCATTCAATAGTGTGTGATACTGTGTGATCTATGGAGTTCCTTTCAAGACAAGCTCTACTCTCTCAATCCTGTGTCTTATTATTGAGCCTACAGGCTTTTACTTGTAATCCATTCATAGCCTGGATTCTATTGACTGTTAATATCCGGTCACCAGAATGACCATTGTATCCGGATTAACCCTAAAGCTATAGGCAAAAGGACAGGATAGGAATCAAAGCATGGACTCTCTAACGTTTTGGGGTACATGATCTAAAGGAACATAGAACTAGCCATGATGCACATGAAGCGCGATGCACACAACGCAGAAACAGGAGACCGAAACATTTTGTTGAGTGACTGTGTTTACGAAAAATGAGAAACATGGTTTCGGGAACAACATATATATGAGATCAAACATGTTTGTTTCCGTGTGCCGTGTGCTTTGGGCTGAGGGAAAACTCATACTATACGCTGGGATCAGTGTCCCTCTGATAATCTATTTTCACGCACCCTGTAATAAACCTAGTTACCTAGCTAGTTATCAGGTTTCACTAGTATGTGAGGTAAATCATTGTTGACAGGGTCTGTCTTCTGCTACTGTATAACTGGTGATAAACTAATAAAATCAGCTATGCTGTAATTAGGTGCTGATAACGCTATATTTATATAGAAAACACATTGATGAAAAGAAGCCTCTTCCATAGAAACATTTGTAGCACTGTTGGGGGCTGGTTATATTTGCAGTTTAGTCAACCAACCTTGTTACCAAAATAGTTTCCATCATCCCCTGGTCATAGATTTGCATATTATTATCATGCTACTGACCACCAGACAAACTGACATTACACGTGTTCCTTTAATCATAGAATTAATATTTTTATTTTCAGATGGCCGTATGATAAATACAAATTGTAGTGCAAGCCATAACAGGTACGTTAAGCGGGCCGCCAGGGTTTTTCATCGATCATTTTGATAATCTTCTAATCGTTGATCGTCTGAAGGTGGACACAAGTTTTCCACAAAGATAACTTGATATCCGCTGACCTGAAAAATTCTCATTTATTAGTCTACAAGGCTCAGTCACTTTGTTATATGTCAATCAGTTATTATGATTTACATCAAATGATTTACTTGTCGTTTTCTGTGGTATATTCGCTATTCAACTCAAATATAATAGCTTATTGTATCCTTGCCGGAGGTCAGAGCAGGAAAGTGTGGGAATGCATTTTATCGTTCAGCTTCTCGGCAGTTTACGGAGAGCTAATGAGGAGTGCGATGGGGGAGGACAGGCACTTCATACGGCAGTAAACATGAATATCGAATCAAAACTCGCCTAAACAGGGACTTTGTATCATTTTCCAAGAAAAGCTATGAATTTTCAAGTTGTGGTACGAGTATTAGTCAGATTTTCTCTACATATTATCTTTAAACGATGATAGAGCCGGTTTTTACGGGAAATTCCTTCACACTATTTCCTCGCTCGATGCTGCCATCTATCGTCGGTTGAGCGAACCACAAGCATTCTAAAAAACTAATCGTCACGTTCATTTTCAGAAAGGACCTGTGTTGTAAGATGTCTGCTGAATACGACAAGTTTATTTCTTCCAATAAAAGGTAAACTGATTTATGTAATTATAATTTTAAACTCCAATTACAAAAAAGTAAACTAAGTCTCTTTGCTGTCACAATTTGTATAACATGTTATAATACATTTTTTGTATATATTTTCAGGTGGTTTTGTCATGTTGATGATGACACATATGTAAACATACCACGGTTGGTAAATGTATTACGTAAATACAACGATTCTAAACCGTGGTACATTGGAAAACCAAGTCTGAACCACCCGATTGAAACAGCTAATACCGACTTACCCGGTGTAAATATCTATTTCATTATCACCTAAAATTGATGTAATCAATTAAGAAAATCTATCCGACTGAAAATGAATGTGAATAATTTTTTTTTAAATTTCAGCATAAATTTCTGTTTTGGTTTGCGACAGGAGGAGCTGGTTTCTGTTTGAGTCGGGCCCTCGCTCTAGCAATGCTGCCCTACAGCGGGTAAGCTTGTCTGATAGCTGGACTTTAAAAATTTGAAAATACAGTGAAAAACAATGTTTGTATACCGGTATTTCAATTTGCTTCTCTTCTTCCAGAGGCGGAAAATTCCAGAGTGTTTGCAACAAAATTCGTTTGCCCGATGACTGCAGTATTGGTTACATAATTAGTAAGTATTCATCTCTGAAGACAAATGGTTCTGATTATTTCCATCATATCAGGATAATCATTGATTCAAATGATTTCTCATTTCAGCTCAATATCTCAAAGTTGATTTAACTGTAGAAAAAGATTTTCATTCTCATCTCGAAGGCCTCGCACTTCTCAACCCGACGAGGCTTCACCAATATGTATGTAGCGATTAATTGTCATTGATTTGAGAAAATCTAGTTGTATGAAATATTTTTAGTTTTTTGTTTGTGTTGATCGTTTTGATTTCAGATAACATTAAGTTATTCTCCGAGTGGTGGGAGGCCTAACGTGATAAATATTCCCGGATTTCCTTTTAAGGATGATCCAACAAGGTATTTATTTTTACTTGTATTATATATTTGGAACCCTGAATAGAATAAGAAATGATTTTTAGAAAGTTTTCATTTCATAATTTTACAGGTTTTATTCGATTCATTGTAAGCTGTTTCCACATCTAAAATCCTGTCCAACGTGATATAAACCTTAAAATCAAAACAACTACAAAACTGGAACAGATCGTGCCGCCATTTACTGAGTGATAGATCATGAATATGGATTTGTATCTGAATTTCTAAGGTGATTTATGGAAAGATTTGTCCTACAGTGTGAAGTTTTCGGAGTTTTCAGATCGGTTGAAAAAACTAAAGCTTGAAAAGACTAAGTCTTTCTCAATGCTACAACGGGTCATTCATTTATTACGTACGCATTAAGGGAGGGGGAGGGGTCAGTGCAATTGTGTACTGTAATGCTTAATGTATATGAAAACATGGCCGATTTTGCGTACAGAGGGGGAGGGGGGTTGAAAAATTCAAATTTTATGCATACGTAATAAATGAATGATTCCTAACTGTCTGTTTTGATATTGAATTGATAAATTTTGCCGGTATAAATCGATTGCTATTTTGCTCAAAATTCGAAGCTATTTATCAGTTTAAACTGCGGTAAAATTGACATGTGCAATGTACGATAAACATGTATGATGAATATTTAGATCATACTCGACAGGTTTGCCTTGAGGGAAATGGATTTGTTTTCTGGGAAGGAAACGTGGAGAATAAAATATTTCAAATATTTTTGCCCGCTGTGTTCTGTTCAAAAATGAACAATTAAACATGAAGTTTGATAACTGTACTCAGTTTGGTGCATCGGTGGCTGTATAAGATACATATCCACTACAGTAGCCTTTAGAAAATAAAATATAAGAGATACTTAGAATTTGATAATTTAGATAATGACAGAATTGATTTCAGTGCCTTAAAAGGTTGATTTTGATATGAGAGCGATTAGTATAATTCTGAAGTTAGTACTCAAGTACTGTTGAGGGATAAATCAGATTTCGAATATAATACTCCCTTTAAACAACTTTACAAAGATTTCCTATAGTTAGATAGATATACCAATAAGTAAATGCATTAATGAAATCGGATTTCAGTTCAACTTTGAACAATAATCTTGGACTGTTTATTATTTGGGGGGATTATGTATTATAATGTGTACAGACAATTATAAGGCTTTATATAGAGATTTGGTGGTCGTTATTGAACTCATACAAGTCAGCCAGTGAAAAGCTTTGTGAACAGTCGGCCAAATAAGTCTTCATATTGAAGCACAGTGATATAGAATATGAAAATTTCCAGGGATTTGAAGTGTTCTAATTGAAATTTTCTGATTATTCTGGAATATTGCTGACTGATTCAGGATACCCTCGTTATATATTCACTGGAATCGTTGTTGCTCAAATTGTAAAATAATGTACTTAAACAACTGTGATGCTTAGCTTATTGCTAGCTTTTTATGTGCCTTTGTTATTTTATGTAGAGTGTAGCAGGATTTGAGTTCTTTGTATTTTCTTAACGTATATATGAATTACCACTTTGCTTTTTACGCTTAAAATCTTTTTTGGGGGATATGCCTCCTGTATATAAGTTCAATATTTCATTTCTTCTGAATTCCCGCTTATTAAGTCATAGTTTGATTTTTGCAAGTTATTTTTGGTGAATTTGAGTTCAATTTTTAGTTATCAGTTAGTTGTGTATTGAAGATTTGAAGTTAATGAAACTGTGGTTATGCCTGTTCAGGAGGATTCGTTTCAATGTTCGTTTTAGTGTTTGCTGAGTCAATATTGACTCGATGTGCCATTCTTTGAAAGTGTTCTGGAAATGATTTATGATTGAAAATAAAAAATTTTATTGTTTTACATATATATTGTGAACTTTGTTTGTTATTTGCTGCCCTTTTTGGCTGATACCGTTTTGCTCAACTTGAGTCATTTTCTGACATGCCGCCGCGAGTCTCCAGTATCGAACCAGTATAACGGCATGACAGAATATGGTGGCACTTGTGGAGCGGCAAGCTGTGGCTCACAAATGAGGAATTTGCTAAAATTACTACGATTAGTTAGCAAGACTCCATGCATCCTCCCACGGCAGGGATTCGAACATGATTGCATCGCTACACAGCTCGGCACAAACCGTACCGTGGCTAGACTGGTTAGCGGTCTCTATCTTCGGGACAGGCAACCAGTCTATACCGTGGCAATCTCGATGCCATCAGGTTCGAATCCCTCCCTGGGGAGGATGGGCAAAAATCCTTTACCTTTCAAATTCAAGTGAAGAGCTCGTGGTGATTTCAGCGTCTAAATCCAACAAACGATACATCAATGAAGCACAATATCTTATATTTTGTTCCTAACCAGATTCATCAAAATGAACGTATTCTGAGCTTATGAGAGCAAAATTTGCAGGAAAATGGATGCGTGAATGAATTATGGGTGAAATTTCCAAATCGTTAGGGTTGGGGTGACTGGCATGGTCGGGCTATGGGTGATTTACTGGTAGGGTCGGGCTATGGGTGAAATTTCCAAATTGGTAGGGTCGGGATATGGGCGATTTACTGGTAGGATCGGGTTATGGGGTGATTTACTGGTAGGGTCGGGCCATGGTTGATTAACTGGAAGGTCGGGCTCATGGGTGATTTACTGCTGAATAGAGGATGTACCAGGGGTGTATATAGAATATACCGATTGTGTCTCTGACTCTATTGTTGAATGGGTTCACAATCACATTGAGCGAGAGCTTATAATAGCTAGCCGACGAGTAGAACACGCGCCAGTAGCCAGCTGAACAATATCATAGAACTTTAATAAGGCCACCGGAGATAAATTACTTGATTCTCCTCAACAACTCCTCTCTGAATTTAGCGCCGCCTGTTCTTAGGCGTTTTTTGTGGCCGATAGATCGAGGGTAGATAAGCAGTGATGATAGGTCATCGCGCATAGTGAATTATATGGAAGACCTGGAGGGACATGCCAGTCGCCAGTTGCCAAATACGATAATTGTTCTCCGCCCGCTAGCGCCACCTCGGTATATACCTTTTGTTATTCATTGCCGCGAAATTGCATGATCAAAAGTATGGTCATGAACCCTATAAAACCAAAGTTGGCATAATACATCGATAAAATGCAAAAATATCTCATTCAATCAGAATCATATTTGTAATGGTTATTTTTTGGATGACACCTGGACGGAGGCCAAGAGCACTGATCGATCAGACTGAGGCGCGTCGTACCCATGACGACTCGGAGCTGTCGCCCGCCCAGCGGCAGTGCTCGTTTCAATTTCATTGATTTCTTAAACTGAAGAAAATGTTGAAATTTGGCCGATACGTCGGTCTCACACGTTCACTGAAGTCAGACTCGAGCTGCAGTTTTCGTATAACTAGTGCGCTTGCCGCGTTTCGGCGACCGCCCGGTATATATTTGACTTAAATCATCGTTTCTGTTTTGAAAAAAGGGGTCAGTCACATAATACGTTGAATGACTAAAACATAATTTGCGACTGCGCCCGAGTGACGCGTGTGTGCCCGAGTAAAATACCATGACTATTTAATCAATGATTATGGGTACTACCGAGTGCAATGGTGTTAGATGTCTAAAATCATAGTCTTAACCATTCCCCACTTTCATCTCTGAGTCAGGGGTCCGCCTATAAAAAATTTCATGCATTCTCAGTCCGCAGATCGAGACACGACCCGAGAGAGCCGCGCTGCCAGAATCCCACCTTGACCGGACCGGGCTAGGTGGGGAGTTTTACAGAACTTAGTGGATGACAGCAATAAAATCACGACCACCGTTGATACAATGCCGGACTGCCACAATTTGTCACAATTAATTTTGATGGAGGATGGATGATGGGCCAATATCCCTATATAAACATGAATCTTTTTATATAGGGATACTGGTATCATCCACTCCTCCATCAAATTGTCACAAGCCCGTCTGAACCCGAGCCCGACCCCGACCCGCATTGATATTATTGGTTGCAAATTTATCTGGTCAAATCAGGTTTGATTTGCCTAATTATAATTTGCTAGTCACGTGTAATCTAATCAAATAAGATTTGCACAACATGATGAATTTGACGCCTTGTTCCAAACAGCTGACAAGAAAATACTGTCCCACTTTTTTAAATATTATTTCCCATGAATGGGTTTCAGGTTTTCTTTCAGTTTTGACATTAATATCAGTTTTTCGACAAAAAATTGTGAGTCCACCATCTTCACATCGTATCAAATCACCTCCGGGGGTGATTTGATGATTTGATAAATCGATTTGAATTTGATGCCGTGTTAAATTCAAAAATTAGACCAAATAAAATTTGATTATGACAAGATAAAAACGATTTTACTTTCAAATTTGATTTGACGTGATAAATTTGCCTTATGGTAAATATCTTTAAGGAAACATATATTGAGGTGGCGCTAGCGCGAACGAATCGAAAAGATCTTCAACTAGCAAGTGGCATTTGACAACTAGCAATTGGCAACATGTCCAACTAGCAAATGGCAACTAGCAACTGCACTGCCGTCTTCCATAGTAGAATTGTCCATTGCACCTACTTGTCAGTCATGCTCCGTGTCACATGGAAGCGAATGCGTTCACGGCTTTAAACTGATTAAAATCTTTATTTGCCGAAAAAATGTCAAGCGTGTGAGAATTACAAGTGGAAGGAAAATGCACTTCATGTATTTCTAGTCAATGGAGCCAAGCCGGTGAGTATTGACAAGAAGCTCCAACCCGGAGCGCTTCACTGTTATCGTCCAAACATTATGTATCGCGTTGTGTCTTTCAGCAACATGCTTCTTTTTCCCGAGACGCCATGTTGAGTGACGTCATCGCCGTTGGAGTGTATGGTTTAATATCGACCGCTCGAGTATGTATGGCGCCGTGCAACGTGTGCTGTTTGTAGGGGTCGCATGTGGTTTACGTCGCTCTTCCTACCACCGCTCACTGCGACCGTCGTCCATCCTGAGGAGATTGTCGTCCGATTATTGCACTAAAATGTCAGCTCCATTCTCAATCGTCGAGCGCGGAACTCCGTACAGTCTAGAATATCGTGTATTTTTTAGTAAGTCATTTAGAAGGTGCGGGTAGATCTAGAGTGCATGGGACGGGTGCAGTAGAAGAGGGTCACACGAAATAATCTTGTTCGGGCCCGTTCGTTTTATCGCTCTGATGATATGGTGTCTGTCACTCTTCACATTTTAATCTTGTTTCGAATTCTAAATTTAGTCCTAGGCCTACCTTCCACGACCACACTTTGGTGTTTATGTCATGTTTATTTTAGATTCTAAAGGGTTATGTTGAGGTTTAAGGGACCCTTGACTGCAGTTGCTGAGGTGGATATTTGTTAAATGGAATTATTCTTGTAATTGCTTTTTTGTCTTTTTGATCAGCTACGTGAATGCCTTCATCTGACTTACAAAAACTGTTAGAAATACAACAATTAGGCCTAACAATCACTAGTAAACAGCTAGATACTAGAGGGAATTCAGAAGCTTCTCACTTGCTCGGTAGAACGAACTATACCTTTTCCCCAGTTCAACCAGTTAAGATTGGACTTGGTGTTAAATATTAATCGAAAATTTTACTCAAAACCGAGAAGTCATAGAGAGAATGACATAAAACAAGGAATTATGGAACTGGCATGTACTTCCCAATACCCCATTAATTATTACCATAGTGATATCATCACAGAATATAATAGTAATGGTGTATCAGTACTGAAAAGCTTGATGTATCACAAACGTGGCTTAATGACTTCCAGTAATAGATGTAATAATGAATCAATGTACGGCTATTGATGACTGTAATAACTAGATTTATTCAGTGAGTGAGAGAGACAGAGATGTAGTATTAATGAGATCTGAGTTGAGGTGATAATTAAAACATACCTTTAATAGGCACTGAATAATTTATACACAGTCAGTCATCAGTTGATGAAGGAAATCACGTTTTTCGAATATTTGTATCTGTGATGGCTTTTGATTGGCTGCTGACCATTTTGTTGGAAATTTTATATTAGAAATGAATGAGCTATAAGTTCATGATATTTAAAGAATGTTCATTTTAAGTGCAATATTGTCTGGGGGTAGGTAGGGGCTGTTTTCCTCGATGTGCCAGTTCAGAACCAGTTTGAAAAGAAATGAGCACGCCGACATGAAATGAAATGGTCCCAGTTAGACAAGTTTCTTAAAGAATAAATTATTCATAGTCTGTTCGATGATTTTTCAGAGGATTCTCAAGATCGTATAATTTCTCCGTTCCACGATATTCCGCTATTCGCTGATAAAGAGAACAATGTTTTCAACATGGTCGTCGAAGTGCCGAGATGGTCGAATGCAAAAATGGAGGTTCGTTATAGTCCTTTCAGAAAATTTGATATCTCTCTCTCTCTCTCTGAGTCAGTAATGATGTTTGTTATAATTCTGGGGCTGGTTTTATAGATTGGTATTAACTTTAACCCTGGGTTTTCAATAGAGTTAACGCCTGGGTTAAAGTTGATACCAGTCTATAAAACCGACCCCTGGAATACTCTTCTGCCGGTGTTTTTATTTCGACCAGAATACACAGGCGACTTATCCCGCAATAGATCCATAAATGATCTTGAAATGGTTTAAACCCGTATGTAAAACTGGTTGGGTATTCTGTGGCACATTCTGTAGTCTTCCAGTGATACAAACTGTCAGCTCCAGTTGTGTTATCCATTTCATATCGCTTGAATGCATATTGAAGTTATAGGCTGCGTAGCTTGCTTTGTTTACAATAATGCGTCTGCATTCATCATATTTTTGAACTGTACGCCATTTGTTTAGAAGATTTACTTGATATTTTGTAGATCGCTACTAAAGACAAAATGAATCCAATCAAACAGGACGTAAAGAAAGGAAATTTACGCTTCGTGCGAAACTGTTTCCCGCATCACGGCTATATATGGAATTACGGAGCTCTTCCGCAGGTATAGAATTTAATATGACTCGTACACCGTTTAAATTCACACGCGTTCAAGTTGCAAATTTACTTCGAATGATTTTGATTCGTTTTGATAATCCTTTTCAGACGTGGGAAGATCCGGAAAGGACCGATTCTCATACGCAATGCAAGGGCGACAATGATCCATTAGATGTTTGCGAAATTGGTCAAAAAGTATGAATATATTATACCTTAGTCTTCTCGTGCAATTTGCTTATTGTGAATGAGATAGTGCAGATTATTTATTTAGAAATAATGGTTTAATTTTTGTGCTTCAGGTACACCCACGAGGAGCTGTTATTAAAGTAAAATTATTAGGCGCGATGGCTCTTATAGATGAAGGTAATTACTGAGAAAAACAAAAAAACTTCATTGTATATGATATGCTGATTTCCTTCAATTTTGAGAAGGCATACAACAATGTATTTAACCCGGGAATCCCAATCACAAAAATCGCTTTAAGTGTACATTTATTTTCAGGTGAAACTGATTGGAAAATTATCGCGATAGATATAAACGATCCTTTAGCCAAGGATTTAAATGGTAAGAAAATCTTGTCCTCTTCGCTGCAACTTGGGTTTAAACACTATAAAATCCTTAATATTTATTCTATTCATTTTCGACGATATTAAGCAATTTATGCGTTATTTTTTCAAGGCGTCAATATACTTTCAAGTTAGCTTCTTGTTGAATAAAGTAGACTGTAAGACAAATCCCATCAAAATGATGCTGTCCACTTGGATATTGTTTCGTATCATTTCAGATATCGAAGATGTAAAAAAAAATATGCCAGGATTTTTAAAAGTAAGTACAAGTTGAGTTTTAGTATGAGAATCGGTATGAAGTAATGTCCAGTTAAGGACAATATTAGAATTGTTGTCTTGAATTGCAGGCTACTAATGAATGGTTCCGAATATACAAAATGCCCGATGGTAAAAAAGAGAACCAATTCGCCTTTAATGGTGATTGTAAAAATAGGGTAAGTTTTCTCAATTCGAATCATCTAGATTATAAAACCACGATACTGATTATGGATTCATCTATAGTGAATTTGTTTCTCTTTCAGGAGTTTGCTCTGAACATAGTGGATGAAACTCACAAGTACTGGCAAGCGCTTATAGGTGGTTCAGTGGAAAGTACAGATCTTTCTACGTGAGTAGTCCATTCAATAAATCCCTGAGCAATTTAACAATTATGATAGATAGATTCGGTCAGAGCCGGATTTATTGCACACGTTTACAAAATGATAACAATTCAAAGGTCCGCTTATATCTGAAGAATTCGTGATAATAACCTTTTGGTCAAATCATGTAGACATACAGTGTATGTGTATAGATCTTAAAGGGTTTAATGGCAGTCAGATGCAGTGGGTCTGCCATCCTCCCTCTGCAGGGACTCGAACCTGATGGCATCGCTACACTCAGCCACGGCACAAACCCCTGCATCAGTAGACCGGGTGCGTAGCTACATGCACAGCTTTCCGAACGAAAACTGGCGGCACCAATCAGATTGCTCGTTGTATAATCGTTGAGGCAAATTTCAAGGAAGAACTATAAATAGGAAAACCCGGGCTAAAATAAAACAGGATTTCTGATTGGCTAAAAATCACATCATCTGAACTGCGCATGTATCTGCGCACACGGTCGATTATGGCAGGGTTTCGTGCCGTGGCAATCTCGATGCCATCAGGTTCGAATCCCTGCCGGGGGAGGATGTGGGTCTGCGTGTAAAAAGTGCCCTAAATCTGTCGTGGGTATTTAAATTAAGATGTATTTTTGTTATGCGTATTTCAGAATGAATGTATGTGTACCGACAACACCTAACAATATACCAGTAGAAGAAGCGAGAGAGCTGGTTAATGAGGTATTAAACACTACAGCAAATAACTGCAACAATGTAAGAGATGCAAAGTGATTCATTTCAATCAAATATCTTTGAAAATTGCATCTTTTCTGTCCTGTGTGGATGGTTTTTCTCAAGTCATCAGACATATTTCTTCTACAGCTGCGTCTATGCTAGTAATTTCAACCCGAAACGACTGTTTTGGGTTAAAATTGAGCTCGTATCTTTTTATTTAACCATGAAAGGTTTAAACCTTTCAGTGCGGTGTATAAATCAGTGATAGATTTTGCTAGTACACCACACTGCGGTGTATTGATGTAATTAGTAATTTGTAATTATCTCTTGAAAAATGGCAGCACCTGTCAAACATAGTGAAATATTAGTAACTAACGATATACCGCGCCAGGGTGTAGAAGCACTATAGTGGTATTCCCGTTATTCAACACACTAGGGTGGAATTTTTAAAAATTTTCAAATTATCTTCAGCACTATAGGGTATTAATTAGTCAGCGCTGAAAGGGTTAATAGACTTTAAAAGCTTCACTCTCTGGTTAAAGTGATCTTAATTCTATGATGAGACATCCATGCTATTTTCATCTCAGATAATGTTGCGTCTATTGCCTTATATACTTGCCTTACGTACTTACAATTCTGCTTGTTGCGTTTTGTGTATGAAATATTCAAATTAAAAAACATTGTGCCCATTAATCTAGAAAATGCTGTTGTATTTTCTTTTCAGCATAGCCCAGCTGCTGATCCCCAACCAATTCCAGATGATGGTAAGCTCTTTTTTACCGAACTCATTTGAGATAGAATCGTGATTGAAAGTTGCTAATGAGATGGTCTTTATTTTTCAGTGGATAAGTGGTATTATGTTGATCTGCTGAAGTGAGCGCACAAGATTCTCTAAGACTAAAATCTAAAGATCCAATTCTGTTTATGTATTATGACAACCATGATTGTGTGTTACTGAGTGTACAGTGTATACATGTAAATTGAGTAACTCTGGTCACAACTAAGAGTAAATATCAATGTATACTAACTTGAAACCCACTTAAAACCAAAATATTTGAGGAAACCTTAAATGATATAAAACCAACGCTTAACAATATCATGGATATTTCCGAAACATGATTTTCTTCATTGTTTGATTTCTGGTCATATAGTACTTTATATATTCATTTCAAAGTAAGGTTTACTCCATCCTCGCTTGCCAGGGGTCAGGTATCACTCCCGAACTCGCTTCCACCAGCCCCCTGGCCTCACGAAGCGTAATTTCATTACTGGCGCTGTTGCGCATGACGTCATATCGATTTGCGAAATACTTCCTTGTTCGGTAAAACTTTCGCTGATTGGTCCATTTAACGGGAAAACCAATAGAAGCCTAAAGTCGTTTGTTACAAGCGCTGTGATTGGTACGACCGGATTCTGGTCGGCTAGTAACGACTCCAACGACTCGTGAGGTCAAGGGGTTCGGCGAACAGCTTTAGCGTAGTGGGTTCGAATCCCTTGACGGGTCAAGATGGGTTTACTCTAGAGGTTGATTGATTATATAATGAGTTTAACGGACTGTAGGCGATAGGTGAAAATGAATTTAGCTGTTTGAAAATAGGTAATGGAAAATTGACTGACTAGTGCATATCTTGCCCTCTTATTCATATAAGATCTCAAGTTTGATATTTATTCATAATTTCAGTTTTTTCTTCTAGTTCATTTATGACCTCAAAAATCAAACTCGTAATAGCTCACCTGAACTTCCATTTTCACTGTGATCACTCATGACTGGAGGAACTCATACTTTGAAATAGTGCCATTGATGTGCCAAAAAACCTAGTGCGAAACGTATATCATAAATGATTGACCAGCTAGTGCTGCCACCAATGCTCTAGCGATATTCATTGCACTAATAAGATATACACGTAACTAAATCTTTAGAATGGATAGTTAATGTATTCTTATCGATGAGAAATATGTGTGTAGATTTATAAACGGAGTAAATGCAATCATGAGTTTTAGAAATTAAAACGTGCACTGTCAAGATTATGGTTGTTTAGTTGATACATATATAAAGTATGGGATCTTTGATTGAAATGTATGTGGCAGAAACACTAAAAAATGCAATCTCTGTTTTCTTGCTCTGATATTAGGACCTGCTGAGTGAATCTACTCTGATTTACTCTTCAAGAGTCCAGGGGTAGTCGGCTGTACACTATATGTAAGACATTCTGCCTCTAGATTTTACTATGATATTAAACTGTTACCACTATTAAACCTATTGTTTTTGTTTTATGATTTTGTATACCGCGTACTGAGATTTTCGATTCTCTTTGTCTACACGGTTCTTACAGATTAAGGAAATTCCCGGATTAACTCTTCTTGAAAACCGGGAAAATTTCTGGTCTTGTCTTGATGATGATTGGTACACGGAACTTCTCAAGAAGAAACAGCCCCCACTGAGGTTATCGAGAGTTAGGGTTAGGATTTTGGTTTCTCAGGGTCTGTAGTTGAACCATTGTCTGCCTTAGTTAGGGTCAGGGTTAGGGAATCCTAAAGAGGCTAGACCCACGTGATATAGTTAACAGGGCACGTTCAAACTAGAAAGATGTGGGGCGACAACTCTAGGCAGTTTCAACCAATCATTCAAATCTGTTGAAAAAGCCCGAACAGGGTGGCAGCCCCTTGCTGAATTTCTGTGAACTAATGTCTTCGCCATGGCAACTGGACCCATCATCCGACAGGAAATAAAACCGAACAAACAACTTCAGTTTCGTCTTATTACAATTTCAACTTTGGGAAGTTTATTACAGAAATATGTGTCAATATAAATATGTATCTTGTGCTAGGTAAAATCACATCTACTTTGAAATAAATGACATAAGAAATTAACAAAATTTCTGAATTAGCTGCAAAAAAACTCCCATAATTTTCTCCATGACTGGCTATTGACTCAGTTTAAATGCGCAAAGGAAATTTCTATACCTGCCATTTTCCGTAACTTGATTCGAGAGTTGTTATGAAATTTGTCATCTAGGAAATTCAAAATATTGTATATTGAATCGGAATCCAATGCCCATGTCTGACTAGTCATCCCGCCAGAACTTTTGACAGAAAAAGCTTCGAACAAAGGCAAATAAATTGTTTTTTTTTTACTACAAGTTCCATAACAACGGACAAAAAGAACCAGCATAACAGACGCATAGAAAGATCGACGATTTGATTTCGCTAAAATTCTGAGAAATATTGTCATATTTTTAGTTACACAGTATTTATGTACAACACCCTGGTTGCCCACCCAGACTAGAATCTCTAGCATGCACATTATTAATTACAGACACTATTTACATTTATATCATTATCATGCAATAATTCATCCATCCCAGTTTAAGAAAGCAGCCCTTTCAACTATCTACATCTTTTGCCACTTGCTAAAAAGGTAAACCATTAAAACTAATCCCTTTCGATTGATAAGTAAACTCCAAATATACATATGCTGAAGATTTACTCTTAAGGTTTAAGAGCAATTAAGTAAAACAACAGCCAGAAACAAACTGTGCAATTTGAATAGTTTTGAACTTTTAGAGGTAAGTAGTAAGATTAATAATTCGAAGGCTGCTGAAATGATGAAGTAGGCAAAAGTTGTAGACAATGAAGGTATGCAGTTATTATCTTCATATCCTTGGCACATTAACGAGTTAATATAAATTTAAAGGGGATTCAAAATGAATTCCCTGTTTGACCCTGTATTTCCGTTGGTTATAAATGTTAGGTACACACGCAATCATGTACAGTACTCTGAACGTATACCTCAGTTTAACATACCTATATATATATATATATAGATTGATGACCAGCTATTACTGTCACTTATTAACGTCAAAAGCTTTTGTAAAAATGTTCTGACGGTTTAAACTCTTTTTTGTGTACGATTTGTTTTCAATAATCGTGAGAAATCGATGAAAGATTTTTACGCCAGTTACAAGTGTGTATTATCAGTGCAGTGATGAAAGAATAGGCGTTGTGTGATTTGATTACAATGTCATTTCTCCTCTAGTGTTTTTTTTTCGATTTAATGCGTTTTTCCTATTTGTTGAGCAACTTCATCATTGTCAAAACTATTTACAACATAAAAATATCCTCCACTTACATAATAATTGTCCATTGATTGTTTAACAACTCATATAAGATTGTCACAGTCAATAATTACAATATTACACACACAAAGAATATACCTCGAGTTTATCTTACAAACGAACGTTTACTTTTCAAAAATCCTTCTACACATCATTGACCATCGACCTAGCAATTTCATTAAAACAAGTTATCAAAAACAGAGATATAGAGTTAGTTGAACGAATTTAAGCTTGAAGAGCTTGAAAGTTGGAACCAATCCACATGTGCTTCCGATAATTTTTGATGTATTGAAATATTCAGAGTCTAACAAATAGTTTTGACGACTTAAATGTAATAAAGCCAGTTGCACAGTCATGGTTTGGCTCCAAAAATAGGTTCTAAAATATCATAAAATCAAAATTGCCTTAGAACGGTCATGAAAAGCCATATTGCGCAACTGGCCTGACCAAGTTCTGAGCAGATGCTAGAAAGCCTGACATAACTGTGGAACTAGGGCTGTTCACAGAAAAACCAAAGACACTTCAAAACCTAAAAGAACAACAAATGAGTCATGAAAAAATCTATGACCAATATACATAGTATAGTTAGTGTACCGTGAATAGACTATATGGAGTCTACACAACTTCATGAAGATTCCAGGATTCTTTACAGACTTCGATAAAAACATCATCATTAAAACCACATATATTTTCCTTGATAACAACGAATCACCTAGATCCTGGTCACAACACATATCAATGAATCCTTTGATTGGTAATACGCCTTTAACTATGCAATGGTGATGGCCATTTCAACACCTTTTGAAAACTGATAATACGTACATTGATGTAACTGTTCCAGTGTGTGAAGTCACTACTGCATTTGTAAATATTTTAGAATCAACAAATCATGAACTTGTACCACATTTACAGGGCCGCCAATACCTGGAAAAGACTACCATTTAACCAGCTGGAAATATTTCAGGAACATTTTGTAGGAAATGTTTGAATGGTAAGACCCTCACTTATTGAATCATTTCTCAAGACCAGAAAATGGCAACTAACGATAAGGGAATAGTTGGCAGCCCTGTAATGACAATCAAATGAGAGAGAATTCCTAATAGGTAACATAATCATCTGTAAAACTGAAATAAAATCAAAAATAATCTAAATTCTGACAACCTAATATCACTTTCATATCATATCTAATTACATCATTTTCTTCATTAATTATACACTACAATTATCTATCATTATTATTATTATTATGCATTGATAAAATTTCTCAATATATTCATTGAAGCTCGATCTACATTATTACAGTACGGTTTAATTTGTGACGAAGGCGCAATAAATCGCTAAATAAAATCGTATAAAAAAAAAAAATCGGTGAACTCCTATCTGTCCCTGAAGTAACATCCCCTGATACAAAACATGATGAAAAGTCAAACATTTTGGTGCAAAAATGATCATTTCAAGAAATACCAGCGCAATGTCAGCTACCTTCAATAATCGAGACACAAGAAACTTTGTGGGATGACCATCTTATAAAATCATCGATAAGAATTTGAAACCTAAACGCGTAGTCTTAAACAGAATTTGAAGAAAAATGTCCACAGACAACCGTATTATGTAATTTAACTACCAGGTATTATGCGCTCAAAACAACTGACCTATTTATACTTCAAAAAGGGCAAAGCGAAAATCAATAATGGGCTGAAATAATATGGAATGTTCGCTAAAAAGTACTGACTATATTCAAATGTATTCTAAAGAGACAAATCTCTGCAATAAACATAAAATTGGCCATATCAGCCAGGGAAAAATAGACGGTTCTTAGAGAATTGAGTTAGTCATGTGTATAGGGGGTCTGTGTTGAATCACTAGTATATCACTAATAAATGAGAGATATTTTCAGTGGCAAGAATCAATACGATTTTTTCTTCTGAGAGATACTTTTGAGAGATATGTTATAACAACATTATTTACACTAATAATCAAGCGGATTGACGAGGTTAATACAAGTACATTAAATCTACAAAATGTGCTTATTGTGTATGAAAATGGTTTTAAAACGACGATAATTTGTCATGGCGATTACTGTTATGTTCTCTTGTTATGTCTATGAAAGCATTATATTGAGCATTATTAGGAAGTGCTGTAGAAGCATTTTCCATCGAAGAGTAATCACAGAATCAAGAAATCTATAGCCAAAAAGTAATTCAATCGATGTTTATAGAAAATCTATCGAATATAAGCGACTGTACGCGTGTTCTTGCACCATTTTATATTCAACGCTCTATCAAACTTAAAACTGAATTGTTAAAAAATTAAAATAGAATTCCAACTGCCAACTCCGTAACAGAAAGGGCGAGTAGAATCATGACTAAACCATTCAGAATGTATCATAAAACGTGCGCAGTTAAGGCTTCAGGGCTAAATCGTTAGAATGGAATTTAAACAGGTCTAAAACCGACATGAGAATAAAACATCGGTTGATTTCAAAAATAAACCGTAAAACAAAGCACCTCAGAATGTCTACATTTAGAGAGTTTACCGTGCAGAAATCCGGAACACCACAACGAACGACAATAGTTACAGATAGATTATTAAAACAGTGTCATCTCAATAAGACGGTATAGCTATGATTAATAGAAAAAGCTATATAACCCACCAACTGAGAATTACTTAAAAAATATCTAAGCAAGTATTGGTGTAAGAAAAGAATAAAACGAATGCGTAATTCCTACAGAATAAAACTGAAAAAGCACAGATTATAGCAACAGTTCAGATTTAAATCAACTAGGTGCATCTACAACTTGACTCCGAACAATTAATCATTTTACAAACAAACTTAAAGTTTTAAGGTGTTCCTATAAAAAATGATCTCTTTTTAAGCTAGTCAAAACATCTCGATATTCATATGCATTTATATACCTATATCATGTATCATATTACATATATATATATGCGTATGAATATGAATATTTTTGTAAAAATAAAAAGCCTATCTGCACCATAAACCAATCAGAAATCATATATAGCACTTCTTCATATCGCTGATCGTAAAAATATAAACAAACATTATAATATTTGTATTTATATGTATATAATATATTCGTAATAATAATTTCAACATAAAATTTAAAGCATTCGAGTAAAATGCTCCTCGCAGTAAATCAATGATAGTTTCGTTCCGCCGGTCGCGGGATCCGGTTAAGATAATGACACACGCACAGTTACACACACAAACACACACAATACACGAGTTTCAACTGTGTTAAAAGACTGAGTGCGCAAAGTTCTGTCGGTGCTTCGCCATTTTTAAAATGTACGTCGTACGGTATATTTATATATCTATATATATATATATATCGTCATTTTCATCATTTACAAAATATTACAAAATAAAAGGCAGTAGTTTTTTTTTTCTAGACGTCGTTCGAATCGGAAAAAAAACTGCAACACGTCACACGCGCGTACTTTGAGTCGTCGTCGATGACGAGGATTCCGATTTGATTTTGACAGTTTTCGGTGGTTCGGTCGCGTCGACCGGCGGCGACACATCGGTCGTCGACAGGCAAGACGTCGACGACGACGGCTGCATATCGTGTTGACTCGATGACGAGTCGATTACGTCGTGTTGTTGCAAGTCCAGTTCGGTATCGGAATCGACGTTTGAATTGTGACGACTGGAATTTAAAGGACTACTCGATTCGGGCAAATCGGTGTCGTTCGTAGAGTCGGCCTTCGCGATGTTTGTCATGTTCATTTCGTCGAAGCTGTCCGGACCTTCGGCGTCTTCTAAATCGTCACTGACTCCGTCGTCGTCCTCATCCGTTAAAAATCGTATACATTTTTTCTTCCGCCTGAAACAAAAAAATGACGAGGAAAAGATTTAATTTTTTGACAATCGCGGAAGCGCGGCGCGTATTCGACGCGATGAATAGAAGGTAAACATATGATTAATATAAGTTGAAAGAAAAAATTCGGGAAACTGATGAAACAGAGCTGCCAACCACTGGAAATATTAAAGTAGAATGTTTTAAGGAACATTAAAAATGGACTGCAAGAAGAAAGAACTAAATGATCAAATTAACCAGTAAGGTTCTTAGGCAATGACTTTCTATTTCAGAATTTTTTTGCACCTCATTTCGTAGAAGTTGTTCTTTCAAAATTTTAGTGTTGCTTTATAATCAATATATCATAGTACAACAACAGAATCCACGTAGAAATAAGGTCCACGACTTCAATATTCTCATAGTCATACATTTCAATATTATCAAAGATTTTTATTCAATGGAAATGAATATATTTCTCAATGAATTCTGATGTTACATCTGTAATATATTACAGTACATGATGTTCAATAAAAACTTCATGGCAATCGCTACAGCAAAGCAATGTAGGATTGATACCTACATATTATTGATATCATTACAAATAATCGTATCCTATGTAATATTTATATATATATAAATATGGGTAATGTTAGCAACTGGAAAAGAATCATAATATTTGATTATCAACAATAATATATAGTTTGATGATAAAATATTCATTGGTTTCCATTGGTCGACCTAAAACTGAATTGAAATGTCGGTTGAATTGCTCATAAAACTGCCACCAGGTTAAACAAGTTTGCTGATTATCATTTGAAGGTCAATGCGGAGGCAGGCGTAATTATGATACGGTCAACATAAAGGCTCGTGCGGCGTGCGCCGACTATTTCTGCGAATTAAACTCCCAGTCATTTTCATCTTTTGTTTTCGCGAATCAGACACGTATTTTTTTATGCGAACCATGATGCAATTTGCGCTGAAACACGGACCTTTTGAACTGGGGAGCCTTTACAGTGCCGACATGTGATAATTAACTTTCTTTAGCCCGATATGTAGCGAACTGAAATCGTAAGCCATCTCTCATCGATGTACTGATGTGGAAGGCGGGTGTTTTGATGCCATGCAGCCCCGACTTTTATTCTAATTCAGTGAAATGAAGCTGCTATAATCACAGTTACATTATAAGAATATGAAATCAATATTGTATGCATACCCATGTGGGATCAGAAAGTCTTACTGCATTAAAAAGCTTTGATAATCTATCGCGGAGAAGTTCGCCACGAGCTACGGTGATTTTGAAGCTAATCTCGCAAGTTAGGACGACGTGTTTGCGACCGTAATCATCTCTTTTATGTCGGGAATGGATTAGAACCCGTTTGTGTGACCCGTGGTTATAATACATGACACGACACTCAAATGTTGTCATCGCGATATTTTGTGATCAAAAGCCATCGGACGCCTCTATCAATCTCGGGCGAAGACGCGTTAATCCGAAAGCAGATATTTTCATAAATACATTTCAACTATTCGCGTAGTGAATTACAAATTCAAATATGACAATATGACGAATACACTGAAAGCTTACACTTAACAACAACATGCTTAACTGCATAATAAACATTAACAATTATACAACAATAAATATGCACGTTTCAATTTGCTTGAAAAATGACTGATAGTTTTTATTCTTAATGAATGTGTCCTATGAATATCTATTATCACTAGTGAACCAAGCTACTTGTATTAGATACATTTAAACCCCCTCCCTACAGAACTAACTTATATGCTAAGCATGATATTTCAAGATAAATCATACTGTTATATTTCTTATGAATGATATTCAGCGAAAATTGCTCATAGAGGGATTTAAAAGAGAGTCACTGAATAGAAGGGCAGGAGATGGATCAGATTTCAGGTGATTGATGTACCTGTCGATAATTAATATGATAATAATTATTATTTTATTATTGTTCATTATCCAAATAAACGTCAAGTATTAAGAATAAATACATTATGAAAATTATAACGAATAAAATGAAATACGCATGCAAAAATGATATACGATATATGATATGATATATGATCATCAACTGCTGTCTATAGAGTAAGTAATAATAATAATAATAATGATATCATTATTATCATTACGAAGGATAATATTATCATTATCATCATCATCATCATTATCATTATTAATATCGAATTATCGTATTAATAATAAGAAGTGTTTACAACGATATACGGTGACGAACATGAGAACGACATGAGTAAAAAAAATAAAGTGTGATACCCGGCGACAGTGGATGACGAAATATATGAAAATAATAATGACAATAATAACAACAACAGGTAGAGGCATGATCATGCTGCGAAAAACGATCCCCATCTACCTGTCTCATAGATCAGTCGTCGTAACCTGATTCTCATCTAGGACCAAATTTGTGCTAGTCTCACTTGAGTTTTCATGCACATAAGATCTGAAATAGAACAAGAGGCCATTGCAGAAAAGTTGATTGCGGCGCCGACCGGCACGGCACTGCTGCTACGGCGCAGGCGTGTGTCCGCAACGGTCGGTGCCATTAATTGATTTGTCTTTCAGTTTGTGGTGGTGGTGGTGGTGGTGGTGGTGAACGGTGCTTTTGGCGGATAGATACGAATTGACGAGCGACGAGGTCGTGTGGAGACACACGCTTCGATCGGCTTCAATTCGTTGGGTGAAATTGCTGCGTTCGTCACGTGGTGACCGACAAGCATGCGTCTGAAAATTAACGCAAATCGCATTTCTCTCTCTTTCTGTGTGCGGTTTTATTTGTTTTTGGTTTTTCACGGCACATAAACACTGAGACAGTAGAAAGAGATGAAGATGGTGAAATAAAGATACTACTAATACTAAACAGTGAAACGATGGTGTGACAAAAATGACAGATGGTGAAAAAAAGGCTCAAGATATTTCTATGCTTACCAATAGAATTTCAAAGAATTTAACCGTTTAGTTTTCAGGCCCAACAATAGTTGGACTTCACGACTATCACGGAATCTGATAATCAGTACTAGCTTCATGTAAATACTAGCTAAGAATATCATTGATAAAAAGAACAGATATCAGGGTCTATCCATCATCTTAATGAACTAGTATATCTTCCAACCTTTTTTAAGTGAAAGAACATCTTTTGGACCAGCAAACGTAAAGGTTTTTAGATTCGAGAAAATCAGCACAGTTGTTAAGATTTATGATTTACCGGTATTAACAGGTCCACAGATGAATTGCACATCGATTGAACACGATAGAAAAACCATGTTAAACTAAGCGTTCAGTTGATGATCCGGGCAGGAATGAAAATATCACGGAAAAAGGGTTTAAAGAATCGAAGGTAACTGGGAAAACGTAGTGAAGGAAGCACATGCAGTCTCAAAGAATAAGCAGTACAGAGGTTTCCGATAAAATCACGATCGACTTAACCTCGATATATAAAGTATAAATCCAATTTAAAAACATAGTAATAATAATAATATCAAAATCAATTAAAAAATAGACCGATGATGACTTCGTTCATTATTTTCTCGTTATAGAACCTTAAACTTTTCTGCATTAGCCCCCATCACGTGCTAAAGACAAGCTGATTACTATTTTACTGTCATGCAGATGTTTTATCGAATATAGAACGTTCATTAAAAACCAATTATAATCAATCAGCTTGTCTTCGATATATACATTATATATATACACACAAATATATGATAACACTTTCCAGACTAGTAGCACTGCGCGTTTTAGGAGCGAACGCTCGGCCATCTTCGATCTTCGGTCGATCACGTGAGAACACGAAGAACAATCGGTTATTTACTACACAAAAAGTGATGACACGACACATAACGCGGTACACAATTCCAGTACATGCAGTGCTGCCAGTCCCGACTGAATGAATCGACATACAAAGCTTGTAAAAATTGAGCGCAAACAAATAAATGAATAGAAAATAAGATTTCATCTATCGAGTATTACTGGAATAAGCAAAAAGCTGTGTGATCCTTACCTACACGGTTTACACCACTGACTTTGATGATCTACCCCAAAGCGTGCTCGACATTTCTTAGGATTTGAACAATCTGAAACGAGCAAGATTGCACAATACTGTTTGTTGCAATGTTTGCCAAAAGTTCGTTCTAAATCTATCTTAAACGAATTTACGAATTCGGCTTGAAAGCTTTTAGTTTGTGCTCAATAAGTCGAGTATGTTGGGGAATGACATTGTATCTATAATCTAACTAAAATCATCTAAGACCTTTTCGAATTGATTTCTCACAATTTATTATCATGATGAAAAAAGCGAAGACAAAGATTTTTCCCGAGTACAAAATCTTGCTTCGACCTACTCCAAAACGTAGTGAGATGTAATAAGCTACCAATCAGCATTAAGCGACTACATGTGATAACAAAATGGCTGTACCTCCCACAGGACAATGTGGAGAATACTATAATTGAGTTGCAACACCCTGCATCGTATTTCAATATCTTAATCAACTGTGGTAAAAATTGTAACAAATCATAAATAAAGGTCAGCACGTAACGTTGAACAGGGATTGAAACAAGTTTTTAAAATGAATTTCTTCGAAATTTAGTGCCATATCATAGGTTCTTCGGGAAAGAATTCTCATTTTGGATTTTTTCGTAAGATGCATTTAGAATGTCATCGAAGTTTGGGGCAAATAATCATTGACGGATACACTATACTCATAATTATAACGATGATAATAACATTTATGAGTGGAACTCGAACTGAAACTACTTGTGAAGTGTGAGGATCATGACACAGGGTTACAATATGCAAGAAGCAAATATACACAAACCAACTTTTCATCACAATATACACAATATCTCATATATACTTCGAAATAAAATTCATTCATAAGTTTCGATATGATCATGCGTAGTTTACACAATAATAATAATAATAATAATAATAATAATAATTATAACTGATTGTTTATAAATACCTGAGTCTGCGTTCTTGTTTTCACCGGGAGAATCCTTTTTTCTCTTCTTTCGTTTACTGTGACAAGCGTAGTTATCTCGAGCGCTCCAGCCCGGATATAACTGCATGTGAAGCTCTTTTTCTTTTCGCGCCATCTCGTAATATTTTGCCTGTTCAGACCGGTCTAGCGCGTGCCACTAGAATAAATATATACGACATTAATAAACCCGAAATCAGTCAAAATCTTTCAACGATCATCATTTCCCTTTCAAACTCTACACATAATTTTGTTATTCGATATTATCATCGATTAAACCCTTTTGGGCAAATGAGACTTTTTTCAAAGGTATTAAGTTAATTTCTTCGAGCGTTTTACGGTTTGAATACCGCAATAAGCATTTTTAAGACCTTGATACGTTTCGCAATATTCTCGATATTTAAAGATATTTCAAGCGATCTAATAACCATAAGTGACAGCGCTTAATGTAGAATTTCAACAAACTGAAACAAATTTAGAATTAAACAATCGCGATGAATATAAAATGAAGTTCTTTTCACTTGGAAAATTGGACTAGAATCAGTCCTGGAAAGGGCAAACAAATTGAGAGATATCTTTTGGGATATCTTTCCAAAAATAAGTTCATCATGCAGAAAGCAGAGCATCAAAATAAGGCAGCTTTTCTCGAATAAAACAATATTGCCAGAAATTGAACCAAGAGGGATGAGCCAATGTTTGTCCAATGTCATCATCTTTTCATATCTTTTTCATTTTTTCTTTTCAATTACTTACTTTTCGGCCTAAAATTTGATTAATAGCTGCCGATTCTTTGAGTGTGCATTCTGCCACCACTTTTGCTCTTTGCTCTTTCATAAACAGCATAAAAGCATTAAGAGGTTTCTTGATGTGGGGTTGTTTTTTAGCCGGAGGTTCCGGTTGTTCAATGAGGTCATTACGACCCTGTTCATGTAGAGTAGGATGTCTGAAAATATATATTACGCAATTTATTCAACATAATACACGACGTCATTTCTTACCTTACGACCTAAAATTTGATTAATTGCAGCAGATTCTTTGAGGGTACATTCTGAGATCACTTGCGGACGAATCTCCTTCATGAACAACATGAATGCATTTAAGGGCTTCTTTACATAAGGTTTCTTTTTCTCGGACTCGATAGGTCTTTCAACCTGCAATTCCTGGCAATGTTCAGATTTATCATATAGCCTGAAAAATTATCAGTTTTTGCCACTGAATCCTTTTTCTGATGATTATCACATGAAACTGCCGACCCAGCCCTAACCCCGCGGGCAGATACGGGCATATCCTGAATCTCATCAAGCGTTAGAATGGCCCACCGAATTTCCTCAAATGCAGAAATTGCATTTCCATGGATATCGGATATGCCCCCTTGTTAGAAATACAAGGCCCCTATGGAGTGGTAATGCCATTCCTAGATCGGCCTGTGGATCTAAACCTAATCTTTTAAGTATCAAACTAAACTAATGAATGGATGGAGAGATACAAGTTATCATAATCAGGGTAGAGCCTAATCGTAATAAAGCATCAATTCGATTCATTTTTATCAATCGATTATATTCCTTTTCCATCATTTTCCTCGAAAAGGTTTCTCTATAATGCAAAAGATATTATAGACTTACTCTTTCCAAGAAGCTTCATTCAAATGGGGGTACCAGTGGAGTAGATTGTCAGGACTTCTTAAAATATAAAGATTTATAGGAGACAGTTCAGTTAAGAGGAAACTCAAAATAGACAACAATATTTCAGAGACAGGTCATAAACTATAGAAAATACGATATTAGACACCGAAAGTTAAGAATTCATATTTCAGATTTGTTACTACTGATTGCTTGCTGTAAGCCACGAGTGAGTGATAGAAGTTATCCTATGAAATGTTAGATTTTAAAAGAATAGAATTTTTGAAACGAAGTATAAGGGAAAACATCTCTCCATCCAATCATTCGAGGATCTATGCTTTTAGAATTGAGGTTTTTACCTTGATTATTACTAATTATGATTAAATATACAAGAATTCTTTGAATTAAACTAAAATTAAATGAAAATCTGGATAATTAAATGCACATTGTACAAAGATCAAACAATCTCTAATCTCGCACTGTTTAATACAGAATGACACATGATGAGAGAGAATAAGAGTTTCTCGAAGCTCGGTTTGATGTTGGAGTCAGATAGGTTACTCCAAGGTTTGATATAAGAATCCGTGTATATTTCAAATCATTGATGAATATCTCATTAAAGTGCTACGACGCATCTCTTACTAAAAGTTTCGAATTTAGATCTCAATCTTGAATAACTTAAACCACGTTCACACCTCGTTATTTAGAACGTTGTCCGTTCCAAGTCTTAGTCCATCTTTTAGAACAGACCAAGATGTCACTCAAGCAAAAACTCTGTTCTAAATTGGTTGTGCCACTTTATAATCGACTGGGGCTGGTTGCATAGTCATGGCTTGTATTTAAGACCATTCTAAGACCAACTTAGTTCTATAGCCAATCTAACAACTTAATACCAGTCTTAAGATTTAAGACCAATTTTGGACTTAAGTCACAACTGCGCAACTGGCCCCTGATTTATTAGACCAACGATCAAGGTCTGTTTAAGAATGGAATATTGCTGTGTGCAAATAGAAACAGTGCCAGTCTAGCTGGACCAGTGATATATCAATGTTTGTGAATGCGCAGCATTGATTTGGTCCGTTCTAAATAGGTCCATTCCAGATAGAGGCCAAATCAGAATGGATTAACTGGCGATCTAGCGTGAACTTAAGGCTTTAAGATATCCATCTAATGAGTTAATAATATAAACTCAATGTCCCTACGAGACTGAACATATTAAACATACAGTTCAATTAATACTTACCGATGATTTTCTTGAGTTTGCGAATGTTGTTGTATATCTTGTTTTGGTCCCGGTGTGACTATAGCCGGATGTGGAATGCCGTGATGCATTCCGTGGGGCGGATGAATCAGGCCAGCCGTGTGGTTAAATCGAAGCGCCGCTGAATTCGCCACTAATGGATACGGACCCCGATAACCCGATGTCGTCGCTGGATATGTAGGTGGACCTTGCCTATAAATTCGTAAAGAAAATTAGTTGAAACGAAATTTACCGATATCGACGAAGTAACTTTCAAAACAACCGGGAGGTTGAGCATTAGGGTTCCGGAATAAGGTAGGAAATCATTTTCCATTCAGAGCACCCAGAGACCTGGCAAAAAAATTCAATATCCATATTCCAGGCAGTCGATCTCCGCGAACGGCTTTCAGTATCGAACAAAAACATTTTCAAAGTCGCAACCAATAATCGGTAATCAAGGAAAACCCACAGTTTTACAACCTTTCTTGTATTTCTATGTTACAAATCATTCCGTAACTTTTTAGCTAAAAATAAAGCAGTTTATACGGGGGAAATCGGGAACAAAGTACATTTACATAACCGGCTATCGAGTAAAATAAAGCCTTGTATTAGAAAGATTAGAATCGGGATACGTAATTGTCTGTGAAGATGATAGTCATTCATATATATTGGAAATTAAAAGTGTTGACGCAATAACTGGATGCCTTTAAGGCTATATTCATGTACGCGTTCGAGTGGTATGGGTGTGTTATAGCTTAGTTCTGTCATGTAACACGCACGCAAAAACTTACAGAATCTTCGAGAATCAATTGATTTTCTGTTGACGACAAAATTCAACCCTATCCTCGATAGAAAAGTATAGACAAAGAGAAAACCGGGTACTCGCGAGCGCTTACAGTCATTTTATAAGTAGTTGCCCGCAGCGAGACATTTACACTAAATTGTTCGACCGACCGATCAAAAAATATGAATCGATGGAAATATGCAGGTAGATTGCCACAAATAGATAACTATCAAACATGATATGATATAGCGGAACGTCCGAATGTCACCTTCAACTTAAAAATATATTCACAGTTGCTGCCAATAACCTCTAGAAAGTGCCATCAATCGGTAAACATCATGTATTGGAAAATGTTCACATTAATACCTTCAAATATTACGAGTATATCTAACAACACGTACGCCTGCTTGATTCTTCATTCGAAAAAAAAAGAAACAGCATTCAGAGAGGACTATTAGTTTGAAAGTTGCTCTACGTAGCTACCACTGGGCGCAGCCAACACTACAAAATCCATTATAAGTTCAAATTGTGTTAGCTATCTACAAAGGTCTGCAGGAGTCAAGTCATCACCTCGACAAAGTCAGGCCATAAATTTGATCACAAGTTTTGCATTAATACTTCTAACGGTATGGCTGACGTTTAAGTAAGACGGTAATTTAATGGCTATTACAACCGCAGAAAAGACATTTGATGTGCGAGCTTTGAAGGCATTTGAAGATAATGCGCCGGGCTGTGATCTCCTGAGAGGCAATGCCATCATGCAGCTGAGACCAACACCGGCCTGCTCGTTGTTAAATGATCTTAATGCCGACTGGAAAGTCAAGTCATTAGACCAGTTCTAAGGCGACGCCGCCGGCTCGAGTGCGACTACAATATGTGACCGACGTGTTAGTATTCCACGCTCTCTTTCAACGATCAAAAAAGGATTTCGAAAAAAGTTCACTAAATCAAAAAAGTTTTCGTCTAGAAACCTGAAGATCATTAACAATGGAAAGGATTATATGACTGCGGGGCCACTAACCACATGGCTTTCATCGCTATAAAGTCAACTATTAGAACATATGTCAGTGTGGCTCAAGCCCCAATTCCGAGCCCTTATCGACTGTAGGGAAACCACCGGGAATCTGCTGCCCGGCAGCTTCGCGTCATCAGTGATATTGTAACAAATCTTTTTATGAATTTAAGTAGCAGGTGCGAGCGCATTTTCAAAGGTATCTTCTTTAATGATTTCTGCATGAAATAATGTACATAAACCAGACGAGAAACCATAGAAGAATCATCGTTCAAACGTGAAGAAACAAAGCAACGTCAAAAAACAACTTACCATTGCACTTGTGAAAATTCTGGACTATACATTGGATGCGTATATTGACTGGGATGTGGAGGGATTGGATACATAGGCGGTCGTGGCAACCCTGAAAATATACACAAACAAAACATCGATTTATTATTTTTCATTACATGAAAAATATTTGGGTAAGATCCCTAGAAACACTGTGTAGTCATAGTCAAGTCAAATACATGATTAGAGACCGGGAAACATGTTTCTGTGTTTCCCTATACGTCATGTATATTGAGTTTTATACTCATGACCATATACAGAATATGAAGAACATTTAGCAGCTTTGGTCGAACATATCCGGCAAAAGAGCATCCAAATCAGTAATACGAATTATAATACATAGTAGAATTCATTTCTTCCCTCGCAGAATAATAATAGCAACAGTAGTAACAGCAGCAAGAAGCAAGACAGGTCTGAAATTGACTTACACAACACAGTTTAAAGATATTAAACATCAAACGAGATGAAATATTACTACCTATTTGCTACTATTATAATTTGACGGATATGCACTATGATTATATATATATATATATATATATATATATATATATATATATATATATATATATATATATATATAATTGTATTTGTAAATAGAGAAGATGAAAGAACGTACATCTTTATCTGAATCAAACAAATTACTTATCTATACTGGATAAGAATTTCTTTCCATCGAAACATTCCTTACGTAAAATATGGCGTTCTTTTATTGTAAACTCTGGTCGAAATTTGCTCGGTATAAAACTACGATACGAAGTTTCTTAACGTTCCTGAGATCCGAACTAAACCAGACCCTAGACCTAGATGGAATATCATCCTTTTCCAATCCATTCAGGCCACAATCGCTAATTGTCAATCGGAGTACCATATATGGTTAAACATTAAATTTGTTAACTGTCTAACTTAAATCAGAGCTCTTCAAGAAGAAATTTATGAAAAATCAAAAAAGCTAAGAAATCCCTGAGAAAAAAGAATAATTTCACGTTACCGAAATCAACGATATCCACAGCAAAACACTTTACTTCTTCCATCATCGCATTGACTTAAACTACTGTACACCGCTAGCTACCGAACAGAGCGCGGCCTAAATCTTATGCAACTAATATCTACAAAAGATCGGATCAAAAAATCGCGAAATCCTTCTTAACTACTTTAGCGATTGTCGTTCCATTATTAAGGTGTCTCGTTTCCTACGCGTAGAGTCCTCCTCACTGATGGGTCTAAATCATATAGACACTCTTCGGAATGATGGACTCATAATCAGCTCACAATTCCGATCTATAAACGCAAAAAAACAATCAACCACCTACAATGATACCCCGAACAAAATAACCAGTCTTCGCTTAGATCCGATTTCATGAATTCTATACCTAACATCTACGTTACTGCGCAAATCTTTTGACGTCGAACAAAGCTTTATGAGAATGCGATTGAGGACGAGATGGATTATATAACCGAAACTGAAGACTTTCTTTCGAAACCCGGTTCTTCAGAACGGTCATCGATAACTTTCTTTTCGTTTGTCCATTGATTCCTAATTTATTTTTATTGTCCCAATACGGTCTCTACGTTAAAGGAATGCGAAAATAATATACCTGACTAATTCTATCAAGTTTTTCTTTCATATCACATTGTATTACAATTATAGCGGTAGTGTTAGTAGTGTTGTCATTGAAATTCTGACAGTTATCTCTCCAATATCCGAGATGGAAACCAAATCTTATATCGACTAGATAACAAGGTTCTATTTCTCTACAAGACGTTTGTTGAAAGATTAAAATTCATCAAATCAAAAAAAAAAATTGAGAATCATTTAGATTAAAAAAGAATTCAATACACAGTTCAACAGTTTTGTCCCCAGGTCGGGAACATCCCTTATAAAGCCATACCCGTGGAGCAAAGCAGGGGCTTTGACTTCACGAATTCCGTACAAAACACAGATTAATGGTCGAATTTACAGAATTAGCAGTTTAAATCTAACAACATGATAGGAAATATTGGTTCTGGTTTGTAGTAATCCGGGGTCGAGGTCTTCTCTTGCCTCTCCTATACAGTTTTGGAAACCTCGATCCTGCTCATAATAAACCACTCGAAGATTAATTGATGGCACCCTTTTCCAAGAATTCTTATAAAGTGAAAATTCAGCGAAAAATGCCTGAAAAATCGCTAAAACTTTATTCGCGAATCACGATTTATTCAAAAACCGAATTACTTTTTATCTAAAGCCACGCGATAAAGACAAATACGCCTTTTCAAGTCGGAAACGAATTTAGGGAAATGAGTCCCTTTTAATAGAAGATGCCACGGAAACATTTGTTTCAGGTTCACATCTTCGAAGGCACCGAAGAATTAGCCGATGGGTTTTAATCGCGTTAAAGATTCGAATTAAATTGGATAGAACTGATTTCACCTTTGTGACTTGTGAATAGCGCCCGCAATCAAAGGCTCTGACGGTTTTTAAATGAATGGATTTCTGGAAATGCCCCGATCCTCGTCAAATGAGGATACACTTCGCTCGATTCGACCGATTCAAAGCGAATCCGAGAATCAAAAGAAATATCGCTTTCATCTCGGTTCGAACAAAGTGCGCAAGATTCGTCGACATGTTTACACATGTAAAACCAAAAGGAGCGAAGAGAAATTCTAAATAAGAGCCTGCTGGTTACCAGACAGCTTTTATACGACAATTCTAACTGAGACGCAAACACTCCAAATACACAGAACTGATTTAAACTCGCGAAGAGTAAATTAATATCCATATTTCTGAATGCGAGAAATTGAATATTCTTAAAAAGATTCATATTCTAACAAAACGCCGAAACTGAAGATTCTGCAGAGAGAATTATGATTTTAAAAAAATTTCGATTCGATATGAAATTTTAGCAATTTTTCGAAAAAACGAATCAAAATTGTTCTATAAAGATTGGATTTCGATAGACACAAATAAGTACAAGGGATTTAAAACCTGAAATCATTCGGCTATAGAAACACTATCATAGCATGGAAAATATTGAATTAGAAACCAATATATACAAACTGAAAAACTGGAAAATTCTAGATGTTTCTGTAGGTGGTAAAGTTGCAATAGCTGCAGGGCAATGGTCCATTAGGCATTCTAATTACATCAGCAAATATAGTCTGTATTTTTAATCCCGTGTATTGATGAACAGCTATTTATTCATGCTAACAATCAATGAATGAACTCTATACTGAGAAGTGTTTCTAATATCATAATTATTTCAGAATTTACCTATTTATACTCATTACACCATTTGAAACAGTGTAAAAGCTTTCATCTGTTCTTTAGACACAAGAAGAAATTGTGGAATGGACATAACGCATAATCTGTATTTTATATGTCCATAGTTATAGTTAGCACCTCATCCACACTATACTCATAGAGACTAGTGTCACGATTATTGGGGTGGGGTGCCTACAATATATTTAACAGGATGTTCAAAAATTGACGATGCATAAAAACGATCATTGCTTCAAAAATCATCTAGGGAAACGCCTCCTTAGCCAACCTTGCTTCTTGCCCGACTCATACTGTCCTTACCCCCACTCGCACTGCCCTTGCCCAACTTGCTAAGTGTTTGCCCAGCTTCAACTGACTGTCCTTGCACATCTTACAGGCCTGACTAACAGACACACTGAATTTATCTAGAGTATAACAAACTTCCAGGGAGTGATTCAATGGAAAAACCATCAACAATAAGGGAACTTCGCGTCATTAAATAAAATATTCCCTTCAGATTACGCATTAACTTTTACAAGTTGGTTTTCATTTTGAGAATTTAAAGAGTTTATATTTCACTTATGATTATGATAATATATACATCTATTGCAGTAATTCTTCGGAGAGAGGTTCAAGGTTATGATAATGCAGACGACCTATGATGGAAGCTCATCTTTGAGGAACTGGATACGACTCTGATGTCTCAACTCTCTCAGGACAGCGTTTTACGTTTTATCCTTTGTTTTCGGGAGGCTTTCAACGCTACCGTTTCCAGATTTATTTTGCATTACTGGTTGACATTTCAAACAGGCACCAGTACCAGCAGCTGCAGCGCGTGATATTCCTCAACAACTGATTTTAAAACATCGAATAATCAGAAATTCTAATGGACCGTAAACTCTCAGATGAGAATTTTTCTAAAATTTGTGTATTAAAACTTTAATCTCTAAATGCATCCGCCGCCCGTTGATAAATGACTGACAATAAGTCAATCAACTTAAAAGTGGCTTTCATCAAAGGTAAGCTACGAAAAATGCATCGACAACAAACGACTTCCAGGTAGAAAATAAATCAATTAAGTCTCGTAAAACATATTTTTCAATGCTCGAAAAACTTACCGCATCAAATTTCAATAAACCGACAAAGGAGACTAGTTTAAATGTGGGCAACTATTAATTTGAGCACGGCGGCAGCGATGGCGATGGAGGGCTGACGATGGAGGGTTGGCGATGTAATGTATTACATCGCATGAACAGATCACAGAAAATACGAGAAACCATCGATCGTGATTTGAGCCTACGGCGGCGCCGAGGACTGCAGTTTGTTGAATGTCACAACAGCTCATATTATACGCATATAGGAAATCATGTCGTTTTTACAAATTACCTATTGTGCATTTACTGCGTTTGAGAAATTAAAATCAAACGCGCAAAATGCTCCTTGATTAGTAGAAATTAAACCGAACAAACCTCTGTTTAAGAGATCGATACACGCATGTAAAAACCATCACTTATAATGGGAAATTTAGAAAAAAAATAAACAAAACAAAATGACTATTTTGCCTCAAGAGTTAAAGTAAGATTTACACGAATTGTCAGCATCAGATAAATAAACATCTCATAAGAAAGAATCAACGAACGTTCAACGTATCTTAATTTTACATTCAAAACATACATTAAATGGAACATGTAATAATAATAAGATCAGCTACAGATACAAAAAGATTCCTGGACGAGTATTTTTCAATTTCAAAACGGAATACGACGACTAATTTTCTATACATACCATCGCAAGACATATCGGATTCCATTTTTTGTAGTTGTCACGTTTTGGATTCGAACGCCGAGACGAACTAATAATACTTATTATCGATAGAACCGACCAACACCGGTCAACCGAACAGCTGATGATAATAAACTCCTCCTCGTTGTCGTTGATGTTGTTGTTAATTGTACGCGGTGGCGAACAGTGAAATGAAGCGAACCACCGGACACCGGACCAGACACCGGACCAGTCAGATGCGTTATACTAACAACACGAATATGAAGGTAGTATATACAAGCACGATGACGATGACGCTTGCTTTACACATACAACACGCAATAGCGTTTGACACACCCTTTTTAAGTAATGTCACTAAAGTATGATACTGGTTGTGTGTGTCTCCCGAACAGCCAATACAATTACCGTATTGCAGCACCACACGTTACGACTAAGTTGACTTTCATATTTATGCGCGTCCTACCGTGGCTAATTAATAGACTCGCTTTTGCGTCATGTCACCACATTGGACGAGAGCGAGAAACTGGTTTTCCCGAATTCGTTTCTGCTCCGTTCTCCGACTCTGACTCCGACTCCGACTCTATCGATGTCTCTCAATGATAATGATGATATGAGCATATACACAACGTTAGTTATTCATTAGCATCTCCCGACGAACAGACGAACATCTTTCCTTCTCTTCAGATCCGACGAACATCAAAATGCAACCCGCAGGCCGCTAAATAGTGTAGAACCTTTGTAATGAACACCTCTCATTCCATTAACAATATACCAGGTCATTACGCTTGTCTTTGACATTAAGTAAAACTGTTAATCATGCGGCAATAATAAATGGTGTTTCCAGTTAAATTCATTTGCAAATCGACTAAACCTGCAGTTTCTTGCCCACAGCTCACTAGGAGTTCATTTCAGAAATTGTATATTTCACAATAAACACAAAGCATCACGACCTCATTAGCCAGCTGATTCCTCTACTAATTAATACTTGCCGATTAATTAAGACTTCCAGAAGTGAACCTCACATTTAGATGTTATCCTCCAGTTACATTCGCAGTGCAGTGTCCTACCCTATTAGCTCGAACCTTATGAATTTCTTTGTTACAAACTGTGAAATAATTTCTAACAACCAAATTTTATACTGGCAATGACCTTATCAATGCCTGTACACCATAATCTTTCATTTTCGTGAAATTTCAAAGTCTGCGTTGTCTATCATTACTTAAGAGAAATGCAGCCCCGATATTCTTAAGCAACATCAATTTCAATTTTTGGCCGATGCCTACACATGAAAACATCGCTTAATATATCACTAGATCTCAAGCGAGGAAACTTAAAAAGGGGAACAGCGGGGAAAACCTTATTCGTACCTGATCGAACTGGATGAAAACAAACACATGAAAACAATACAATATATTATATCTTCGATCTATCAATAGTTGATTCTAGATATCTATCCTAGAGCATTCATCCTTTAAATAACTAACTGAAATATGTAACTCGGTTAGAAAACATCGATACACCGAACAAACTTAATCTCAAAATATCAAAAGAATAGCGATTTTCATTCGAGATCAACATTATGAAATGTCGAAAAACACAAAATATGCACTAATCATGGGCGTGTTTCGATCGAATTGAGATTTGCCCTAAAACCATTTTATATTCGATACGCATAAAAACATAACACTTATATCACCTTCGGCTATCTATGATCACATATATATATAAAACTTCTCGAAAGGAATGTTCGCGATTGTTCTAAAAAGAGCTGGGTCGTGCTGGGTCGCGCTGAGTCGAGTTAGTGAGTGTCTAGCTACTGACCACATCATCAAAAACATTGATGAATCGTAAAAGAACGAATCAAATGATTTAGTTTAAAAACCATTCGAAAAAATAACTGATAAACCATTCATTCATTATCAGCAGGCAGGTGATATATCTTATTATTCCTTTCCACGGTTTCAAAACGTGCATAAATAGCTATTGACTTCAAGCTCAATCAAGTTATAGTAAAAATGGGGTCGCTTTCATAGAATCTCGAGATGCGAGTAAAGTTGGGGCATAACATATAATCTCTATACTATATGTCTATGTTTATAGTATGGACTCTTGGTTTTAGAGTCCATGGCTGTAGTCAGCACATTATCCGCACAATACTCATAGAGACAGGCGTCATGAATGGAGTGGAACGCCTACAATACATTTTACAGGGAATTCAAAAATTGACGATGCATAAAAACAATCATTGCCTCAGTAGATAAGATTTTGTTTTTCAAACTCGATATAAGATTCACGTCCAGAATCATAGCAAGTTAAAACTATACAACGTGTTATTATACGTCAACCGTAAATAATCGGCTCAATTCTAACTTTCGCCAGATGTCATATATGTTTCATTTTTGCTTGACAAGCGACGTTTCTTACTGTCCAGCATATGGACATCGGAAAAGATGGAAAACGAGATAGGACTGAATTTTAAAAAAAACGGCTGAATTTTCACCGAATTAATTCCATTCACGTGTATTATTGCCCTGAAGTAGAGAAGGATTAACTAGAGACGTTGTCGCGCGTGCGACCCGAGAGACCGGGCGGGCATGAGACAGAAATACGACGACATCAAACAAAAAATCAGTCGAAATTCATAACTATTAGCATTGAAAGCGATTACAACACCAGCAAATCATGGTTAGTGACCTGAATGTGGCCTTTAATTTCTGAGTTACATACACGCACACTAGCACGCGCTGAGCCTCGGGCTGTGCACAAAATAGACAATCGCTAAACTACCGAACAGCTGATTGTTGGGGGTATTTTTTTTAAATCTGCGATCCAAATTAATAACAGTTTGTCAAACGCGACAAATTGTTGTGACAATGGACTCTCGACGAGGTATTAGTGTTGCTTATCAGGCTGTAAACAAGCCCTCCAGTATCATTACTTCCGCTTGTAACTAGATATACCCGGGGTAGGCTAGTAGTTTTGGACACCCGACAGAAGAAGAAAGCAGTAAAAACCCATTCATATCATGAATCCATTTTTTTTCTCTAATATAAGAGAATTGCGCGTGTTTTGCCTGATTTCCAGGTAAGTGGTCGTCCTGTTTAACTGACACCGTGTTCTACGACACAAGTCTTTTCTAATCAGTGTTAATGTGACGTTCAAAATAGTTTCTCAATCGCGCGAATGTTTTAACTAATCTTCACCCGATGCTCGAAATTAGAAACGCAATTAATATCGAAACGTACGCAGATGTTGAATATGATTTTTCGCCTCATTCTGATCTTCGGAAACTTTTCGCCCGTTGTTTTAAGTCGCAAACAAAAACGCTTTCATCATTAAAATATTAATCACAATAATTGATGGGCGCGGGACGAGTCGAGACCGCACGGGTTACTGGCGATGATGATATCAGCTGCGACTGAAAGACACTGATGAAATTAATGAGGTACATCTTGTCCCGAGATCAAAGATCATCGAATCCAAGACAGAAAGGGAGACATGAGCTAATCGCGGGATATCACAAGCAGTAGTTGTTTGAACGACGCTGAAGTGGCAGCGATCGGAAACAAAATAAGCACTCGCGACGCTTTGAACTCATAAATCTTCAAAGCGCAAACTGTCATCAAGTCGGATGAAAAATTTATGCCCGACCTGTATTAATATCTTAAAGCAAAAAACATTCGTATCGTCATCCGGTGAAAACGAGAAGGGCGCAGGTGCGTAGTCGGTTCGGGCCGAGATGCCATCACAAAAGCGAGTCTAACGTATGACATCGGCGACGGACGAAATCATTTCATCGTCGTCGTCCTCGTCGCCGTCCTCGTCACCCTCGCGATGTTCAATAGAACAAAGTTTTCTTGCTTCGACGCGAAGACAAAAAAACAACAGAAAGTGTAAACAGATCAAACAAGTAAAATAAGCCGCGAGCTGTCGTCAAACAAAACGACACGATCTTCAAAGGTGTCCGTCAGGCGTCAGTTACGTCCGATATCTGTATGTCGAATTATAATTTCCCGACCCTCGAGGGGGGCAGGGAATCTTCGTTCGGTAATTTGGTATATCAGTTTTTAGAGGGTGACGCGATCAGTGCCTAGCAGTATCTATTCTCTTTCATGTTTACTACTGATCCGGCGCTTTCTGATTTGAAACTGAAATTCGAGTTAATTTCTATTGTCATTTCTGAAGTTCGGTATAAATCGAAATTCTATAACTGGCAGCTAGACGGATACACGACTAGGATAGACATTCGATCATTATCAACGATATTAATTCTAAACAAAATCGAATCAAACATTTTGAAAAATATATGTAACAAATCATAATCAAAATGTGGTGGTAAGTTATTCACGTGAGTTTACGGAATGTTTGACTTCACAGTGAATCAAGCATTCACACAGCAAAATTATACATTTTAAATTTATATAAAAAATTCTCTGTATATAAATGGAAACATTCCTTCGGTCCATCAGAGTCCTGCGTCTAACTGGACCAGTGATAAATGTGTACATAGATTTTGTCCGTTCTAAATTGGTCCATTCCAGGTACGAACCAAATAAGAGCGGATCTATTAGTGATTTTTCAATTTACCAAACTCTAAAGAATGAGGTGTTTAACTCAGTTCTATACTTGATCGGTTCAGTTGGACACAACAAATTTCATTAAAAATCATTTCATTCAAATATTCAGCTGGGGCTGGTGAGGAGAGATGAGGAGGCGCTGTGAACGGTAATAACAGCAATGAACGACGAGGACGGCAGATTTTTTATTAAGCCTATTTGCAATCATCATTGTGTATAGAGAACGGATACATGCAGTAATAGTGTTCTTCTTACATCAATTATCAGTCAGGCAGGCAAATTATTTTCTTTGATCGTCTTTCATGTTTTGATAAACCATAATTTTGAATTAAACTTTTCCCTTTCATGTCGTTGTAAGTCGTGTCATGGCGGATCGGTGATAATTACTACAAAAGGCACCGAAGGACCACGGATGACGGAAATTGATAATAACCCAGGAACGTGCGCGCGCGGGTAATGGTAATTTTTTTCAATCGTGCATATGTTCGAATAGTTGACATACGCGTCACGGCGCGTCTCGGCGCTGCTAGGGCTTGACGATTTTTCGATACTCGTAAATGCAGTTATCCATTAATGAAGACAGTTTAGAGCCCGAAGCCTCGGTGACAAATGTACTTTTCAAACATTCGAATTATCAAATATTAACCGACAGACGAACAACGAAATATGATTTAGATTTTCAGCAGAAATTTACTCTCAAGTTTTAGATAACTTAGCCGGGAAGCCCCTCCCACAGATTCATCCTGAAAACCAATCCAAGGGCAGCCTGACTGCAATAGTTGCGACCGAGATATTCTAGTGACAATGTACAATCTTTGAACTTCCTCGCAATCGACCAGAATACCCTACATACCCCCCCCCCCTCCCCGCCCTTATATATTTCCGTCAAGCTTCAACACAAATATCGGAGATGTCCATGAATCTAGAATAAAACTGAGCAAACAAAATATGAAAATGACAAATAAAAAACACTTTTGAGCTGCTTACAAAACATACGTGTTAACTACAACAAAATGCAAAAAAAGAAAAATCAAACGCTTTTAGAAATAAATTATTGAAATGAACAAATGAAAAGATTCATAGACTGACCTGTTTTTGGATCTATGGGTACAGGAGGTATACCCATATGTGCTGGCGGAGGTGAAAATTGGTCATTATTATACATCATTAGATGGGCCAAACTGCCCGGGTGGGTGGGCTGCACCACAGACACCTTGTTCCCCTGAAAAAAAACAAACAAACAAATTCATAACGAATGAAAATAACTACATCGACGTGATACAGATAGACGCCGGTAAATACAATATTGTATCGACTGGCTGCGAAATATCAATTTGAAAGTTATTTCGCCCTTTATCAAATATATCTATGAAATCGACACCGATATATTTTCTTCCTAATGTCGCATTTTATCCAATCTATTTCCGTAGCAAACTTTAGAAACACTAAAATAAATAAATTACCCATGGGCAAAGTGTGGTTTACCTTGAAAGCTAGAGGTTGTTTGGAGTAAGGGCATTGCTTGAAAAATCTTTTTAATTCGTGACTTCAAAGATCCACAGTTTATATTGTATTTTATCTTTCCTAAAGAATTATTTTGTAGTCAAATAAGACCAAAGATATACATTTGTTTGCGGTCCACGTCTAAAAGTTTGTAGGGTACAGGTAGGCACGGCAGGGAAACTATTTTATATTTTCAAAAAAATATGTTTAATATAATATGAAAAAATATTCAAATAAGGCCATCCCAAAATAATTGTCTGTTTGCTGCAACACCGACTCAACTTTTCAGGATGAGTCGGTAGGTAGGTAGAATTTTTTTTTTGCAAAATTTTTGGGCAAAAAAAAAAACAAATTTTTCACCTTTGGGCTTTTTTACATGGAAACAATATCGCAAAAAATCATCTACGTTGCGCACAGGAAATTTGTCTAATAGCGTAGATTTCAAGAATTATTCTAAAATTATAACTTCGTCCAGAGCGTCATCTCTGTCTTAAAAATGAAACGGTACATTGAATATGTGCGCGCTTTCACGTTACCAGCTATTCAGTCACTTTAGTCACTATTAGAATGAATGGCAGCTTATTGGAACACTGCCAGTTTCCTGGAAACTTAAACTAGGCCACATGTCAAGGCATGTTTTCACACCATGCACACTAGAATTCAAACATACGTAGCTCATAGTCGGTCGGCTGTTTTTATCAAAAATAAAATTTATTTCAATGAATCCTAGAAAAAAGTTTTCACTCGGTACCTCTGAAGTCAGGTTGGTCGGGTTACGGCAAACAGACCATTATTTTGGGATGGCCTAGTATTCATCACATATCAGAGGGTGGCTGAATATTGGGTCTTGGAAACCTCTTCCAATGTTGGCCACGGAAGCTAAAATATCGGTGGTACAGAAGAAATCGGCTATTAGATCGTTTTAAGTCCTGGAATTTACCACTACAATATTCAGACCTCGACAGACCTTTTAGTTTGCTGCTTAGTATTTTCAGGTCACAAGAAATTACAATTTATTACAAATTCTATCGAACAGAAAACACAGCGCTCATCTTCTGCTATGATTATTCAGCCTATTTTCATATCAAACGTTCACGCGTTACAGCATCACCGTAGTGTACTGTACGAGCTTGTGTGTGTGTGTGTGTGTGTGGTGTAGCACTCCGCGTGCATGTGGAGGCCTCGTGTAAGTGAATATTCGCTTACACCTCAATGTCAATCAAAACAATCACCGGGTATTAAAATGAAACAATACCTATGGCAGATGAGTGAAATAATTACATCCTCACCAGCAATGAGCATTTGAAATCGGCACGTATACGGCACCTAGTCCAATGAAACGTACACCATTCTATGGCTTTCCCATAATTTTAGTAGCGCCGGAATTCCCCGTATATCCAAAAAACAATCCCATTTGTTCGTAGAGACAACGCCCCCCCAATCGAGGTCATTGCAATTTTATACGCGAGAGCTAATAATTTTCCCGCCAAAATCAGTTTTTCGTAGAATTTTAACTCAGTTGACCATGTCATCGACGGAGGTTCGCCATGTCTTCAATCGCATCGATTATACGTCTTTTAAGCCGAGAACCAATGAAACAAATGCTCACATAAAAAAACGTACCGCGATTTTACATGAATTGGCTCAATGCCAACATCATATCGCTGACAAAGGTAAACCAAAAACACTGAAAGAGAAGATATATATATATGTATACAATATATATTGATCAGTGTTTGGCTATATATATATATATATATATATATACCCCGTAAGGTATTGAATTGATAGGAAACTCAGCCATATTGGATATTTGATATTAAAACCCGATCACATTTCTGAAATGTTGGCCCGGCGTTTGTTATTCAGTGAAGGTTAAAGGAATGTCGGATGTAAGATCGTAGAATAACTATTGACATTTATCTGAATCAAAACTATTTCTTAATTACTTCCAACGGACGGATGGACACGCGGCTGCGCGCGCCTCAGAGTGCATCCCGGAGTTTAAGAAACCGATTCAAAGAATGTGAATTTTCTACATGATCGACGTTGAGTGCGCGCAGTACAAGCAGACCAGTCTTTACCGACTAGCGTTGTGTGAAATCGGACATAAGATCACAGTCATCAAGACCGTGTCAAATATCCCGCTGGAACTTGTGAACTGCGTCTAAATGAGCAACTCGATACAAGCATGAACGCACACATTACCCCCCTACACGATCATCCAGAGTCGCGACGACGACGACGGAGACTACCGTGAATTTCAACCGTCGTGTTTAAACGGAAAAAAATTCCTCATCCGGCCCTCGCGAGTACACACTGTATCAAGTGCCTCCTCGACGTCGCCGAGCGCAAACAACAACTCTAACAATAACGACGATGACGATCGAAAAGGATATTGCGATCCGCGGAAAGGAAAAATAGTTTTCTACAGGTGCGTTGAGGCATGCGCGCCACAATTTTTATGACATAGTCGGGGCGTTGTCATGACCAGAGGATGTTTGGTTTCAAAGTCTGATGTGGATTTTTAGCCCGTTTTCACAAAAGCTCGATTATTTCCGCATGGTTGACGACCGGCAAACATCACCAGTGATCCGTGCACTTAAACACACAACACACCGAAATCTAGCAGCCCCCGAACTATTACTACCATGTGTTTGATGCCTCGAACAAAGGAACCCTTCGTACCGGGCCCCACCATCGATCGGGTACCGAATTCCTGTTCGGCACATTCCTAAAACATTTTTCCGAACGTTAACGTATTAAACAGGCGGACGAACGAGATACAGTAGGAGTAGATTACTGCTCGTTCGGTAGTGAAGTATCCGATGGTTTAATCTATCCAGACAAGCCGATGACTACAGGGCATTCATTACCTCTCTCCGAGCAATTACGGCCAAATAGCTAAATTAAAAGCCCCTCCAAACTATAATTAATTTCTTTTTTGCCGGCGACGCCACTCGAGCAAGAGCGCCTGATATTATACGCAGCACCGGGCAAGCTGCTGAACAGGCCCCTGATCATAAGGTGTAATGAACTCCGGTCGTCCGGTGACGAAAATACAAATTGCCAACAAAACGATGGCTTTTTATACTCGCCGAGACGTTCATGATGAAGCATGAATGAATTACAATAAGTAGGCCCGGCGATGAAAGGGGAACTGTTACTTCCTCGCGGCTACGTTCGTCAATGAATCGCCATAATATTTATACACGGTTGAAATAGTTGAAAAATCTGTTGTGAAAAGGGATCGTTTTTTTTTTCTACAATGAAATGTCTCGGATAAAGGGAGGCGAAAATACGACAAACCGAGTTCGGGTAATGTTTGGGTCGAGTCCTTTTCACGCAAACAAAAACATATCTTAGACATAGACTATCAACTCGAGACAAGTTTCTATAAACTGCAATATAAAAAACATTACAATTTTTGTAGTATTCGAAGGAAATATTAGAAATCTTTAGATAGATAATTATTCTCAAAGTATCAAACTAAAACTATATCTACAAGTCACGTCGAGGAAAGGCACTAAAAACAGCCTACACGCAGACCTTAAGATACCAAGGACAATGTTAATTTAGATAATTAGGACGTATCTAAGTAGATATAGAAATCAAGCGATTGATATAATCTTTATGAACTACTATCGATCGTAGCTTACAACCTATAAAACATCACCGGATTCTTCAACTAAATGATATTCCGTTTAACGCCGTGAAGCCAAGTAGAATGGAAACAACTTGACATATTAACAACATAACCGCACGATGAGAGCTCAATTCGCTACAATTTTCATGTCAACTTGTTTCCCGTTATAGCGCCGTTGATGAACAGTCAACTCATAACAATGATCACTGGAGTCATAAAACTGAAACGATCAAACCACTGTAGAATAGAACTCAACTTCAAAACTCTCAGTCAAAAATTATCCATAAATAATCTAATGATAATCACTATTAGTTTACCATACGCTGAGATTAATACATTTCCTTCAACTAAAATTGATCTAATATTTATTGTGCTCAATCGTGCATTTCATCGCATAGTTCTTTTATATCTTAGGAACAAATTTGGACATATACAGTAAACTTGATACCATGTCATAATATAGATCAATCATAAGAACATGACAATGTCATCAACGTTCGTTTTTTTTTTTCAATTCAATTATAGACACACGGGATGGTAAACATCCAGTTCCTGGAAATAAAGCCTCCTCAAGTTGGACTTTATAGCTATCAAGTAAAGAACAATAAACCCCACCAGAGTCCAGACAGAGAGGAGATTGTTTATTAGTTCCAAGGTCCTGAAGAATGGGAAAGTATTGAGACGATATTCAGTTTTCAGCAATGGAATTTATACAAACAAAAACTTAATAAGCAATAAGATAGCGACCTGAAGGGAATCTGATAAAAGAAACGAACTACGGCCTTACATCCAGACATCGCGAACTTATATTTGACAACCAGGTAATAATTCAGTATTTTCAGGGCAAAATCGTATTTCTATATGAGCGATGACTGATAGACTGTTTGAATAGCTCGCAGGAATAACTAACTGTCTACAGACCGAGGCTCAACGATGTTATGTATAATTATAAGTGTAATTGTCGTGTAATGATGCTGAAGTCAGGAAGCGCCGGAGTTTGCCATTTTCCTTTATCAGTCGTCCGTACTTTCTCTCCAGTCGCGATATATCAAAGAGTCGAAATTATGTTGCCTTCTCACCTGAGGCTTCGAGTTCTACCACGGAAATGCCAAATAGCGATCATTTACATGTAGCAATGAATTGCTATAATTTTCATGAAGAATCTATCTAATTTTTCTGCGATTTTGATCCGTGCTGCTGCAGTGAACGCGAAGAATATCTTATGATTGCAGGATTACATGCGGTTACACGCACAGCACCTGAAAACTGTGTATATAGGGTGTATATGATCTGTACAGTCAGTCTCAGTTGATACGAGTCAATTGATCATGCGATATAGAATACTTCAAAGCAAAACATGTCCATCTTTAAAGAATTAAGAAAAGAAATAAATTTACGGCAATTTTGATGCCCGATGCACACGAAAACATGTTTCTGTTTCCTGATTCTTTGTTTCCCCGCTGTTTTGGGCTTTGAATGAGGCAAATGACATTTGTTTTATCATAGACTCTAAAACGAAAGTCCTTGGTTCTATCGCGAAGAAAAGTTCAAAACTATCGATATGACCCTGTGTACGATTCATCGCATATACACTTCATCATAGATCATTGTTTAAATGTGTCAGTCACTCAGTCTATACGCATCAAGCCGTATCTTATAACATATATTTATCTGAATTATAAATTTTTTTCTAAAATGTGTAACAGCGAATAAAACATCGAAATTATAGTTAACGTAAGAAATATGGGCGTCAAAAGACAATTACATTCCGGGGGACTAAACTACGGAACTACGACTGAAAAAACTTTTAATAAAAGCAAATGCGCTTAATGTCAGGAATCGGCTTTTTATACGTGCATGAAACCGATTTCGTCGTACATTAACAATATTGTTTTGAAGACACCCGAAGGCAAATGGCGACTGCTTTAGAGAACAAATTGACGAGCGGCATAAATATTATTGAAAACTCAATCAATCATCAAAACAGTTTACAGATACTTCTAGAATTGGCAATTGATCACGAAATATAATACTAAATAACTATCTTTATATCCATAAAAATACATATATATATAAAATACATTCATATGAAAAGTAACCATAGAGAAGATCTACAATTACAAACGTATTTCAAATGAACTTTTGTTTTTCAAGTTATATCGAAGTCTCTAGTGTCTCGTAATATGAAACAGATTTCAAAAGCGATCGGTGATGTCTCTTAAAGCGATAGGCGAAGGCTTAGTCGTATAAATACGTCGAATTCCAAAAAATAAAAATTGCTCTAGTAGAAAAGATTCAAAGACAGTGAAAAATACTTTTTAGAAAATGGTAAAGTAAAATTTCAAGCGTAGTGACTGAATGAAATCTGGCAGAAGTCCTTGAGCTAAGTCAATTTTTGATTTATGATCAATTTCATAGATTGAGGAAGCAAACTTGGCCTCATATATTTGGGACAATGACCAACGTCCCCCTAATGCGGGCTACTATAAATGGAAACTAACCAATCTGATTTTTTTACGGATTGTTTTCGCCGAGCACGCTGGATTCGTTCACGGTGCATTCACTGATTATACGAGATCGGATGAACATATCGCCGGCCCGGAAAAGTATTTTGAAAAAAAAAACCTTTTTCGACCACGTCGAAGTGATTACTGTGAAACTAAACGTAGCGTTACTCACACACGCAGAGATGAAAGTAAAAATGGTAAATTTGACATCGGGCGAGACAGTGCCCGTGGTAGTCGGCGTTATTGTCTACAACGTTGCCACAATTTCTTTCGCTAGTCAAATGTTCGGCAATCGGAACAATTACAGACATCAGCCAGTTGGAGCGCGATGGGAAATCTTACGAATCTGCCAACTGGAAGAGGGTTCCCTTTGATCAAGGCGGCCCCTCGTGTCACAGGAGCAGATATTGTGATAACTCGTGCTGGACACGGCCGACATTCGAGCAATTACCGACCAATTGTTCCGCGTTTGTTAACAAGCTCCGAACTTCAAAAGAATCGTCGACTCTCGACGAGAAGTTCACGTTCGAAAAAAAATCGGGACGAAACTTCGTTTAAAAATTTTCGACGATTTCGGTAAATTCCAGTTTGAGAAACGTTCAGTTCAAAACTCAATATTCACAGAATCTAGAAAATTAAAATTGAATTTTATTGATCAAGAATTAAAATCAAGATACACAACGTTTCAAACTCTCAATAGAGATCATCGTCCCGTATTTTGATAAATAAAATTCGATTTCAATCTTTTAAATTCTGTATTTAGTTTTAGTTTTGAACCTATTATCTGTGCTCCACGTCTCAGCGTCTCCAGGATATTCTACCATTATCCTAACATATCATAAAATCAAAACAAAAAACAATTCTTTCTCCTTCGTTTTTTATCACATAGAATAATTCATGGTTAGAAAGTTCGATACAGAAATGTTTATTATGTCTTATAGCATCAAAAACTATAGATTTCTTTTAAGCTTTGATAATTATTTTTTCAAATCTCAGTAGTTCTCGGAGAAGTATTTTGACCGGGATATGAATAGATGAAATGACTGCGTGTTCTGTAATAGATGTTTTACCAGTCGATTTCATCATTATAATTAGTCCCGTTGATCCGACATCAAAGACGTGGCCACATCTTCATAATTCCATACACTAATTAAAACTAAAATCTTCAGAGGCTTGCGCAGGAAATGAATAAAAAGGGCCATACGAACATCAGGGAAATCACTGCCGATGACCGAATGTTCCCGTATTTATTAAATCTGATTAGTTCCGCCTATGACAAACACAGACACACACAGCACACAAAAATACTTCAACTCCTTACAGTAACTAGAATACCACCAAATCAGAATTGAATATCACTTTTTCTTTGAATGAATGTCCAGTTTATACAATTTTATGATCACAATTCTGTTCAACTAGAACTACAGGCATCAAACAACCCTATTCAATTCTATGAACAATACTCTGGTGCTACCATTACTATACACTGTTCTGTATGACCATCATATTTTGTAGCACTATGATATTTGTATACTGTACTTTGTACAGGGTTTACAATTAATAAACAAATGAATGATTAGCGTATTCATATTCTATAGTTTTCCATCTAACTAGAATTGAGATTCGGTATTCAAGATGGCCGCTGTTTGACACGATCGATCGATAAAAACGAACCAGACCGAGACCTATAATGCGTAACCGATGTCCGAATTATAGAATTTGAGAACCCTTACATACAGGGTCATCTCTCAAAACGAGATCTCGCTAATCAGCGAAGACGTCATTAAAATCGTCTTGCGTGTCTTTTATGCGCTTTAGTAATTAGGCCCATTGATTCGCGCCGACATCAAAAGCCATCAAAGAAATAAAGGTGTATACGAATAAAGGCGCCAATGTTTGATCGGATGAGAACTCTTTTGATGAAGGATCATGTTTGTTACGAGCAGTGGCGTTATTTTACATCGTCGTTTGATGGTATGTCTACTGTACGGTGGTGGCTGATCGGACTGCGCCTGTGACACACTGTTCCGTCGTCACCACCGACAACCAACGCTTTTTTTTCTTTCTTCTATCTTCGAATCTCAAAGGTAATTATACGACTGCACCGAGTAAGAACAATGGACGAAACGGATAAGAAGAATAAACGAACTCGGTCCAAACCGACCGAAATGTGTTCTACAATCAGAATGTCAACAAATCATTTATGATATCTGTAGTCGTAGGTGTGTAGGTGTCTTCATCGGACATATTTCTATCATCCTCATTTTAATCGCAAAGTTGATATCAGTTTTTAACTTTTCATCTACACGCGTGCCTCGAGCATTTATGTTATTTACCGACCTGCTATTCCGAAATCGGAAAGTTTCCGAAAAAGTTTCGAAAAAAAAACCGAAACCACCTCAAGTGAAGACTCAAAAATCACAACCGCGAAGAAAATCAAAAACATCATCTCGAATTTCAGTCACTTTCATTCGATAACATAGCGCATAAATATCTAACAAACTTTCGATGACTGCCAGGTATTCTATCAATGCTGCGAGATAAATAAATACAAGTTCTAGAAAATCTAATGAACTATGCCATTTCAAAATGTAATATTCCGCCTAAAAAACCTCGCGGGCAAATTTCGCATCACAGCGCATTCTTACTTATATCATTCATAATTTCGTAAGCATCAAAAAGTCATCAGCAAATTTCAATGGAATTCGCCATATATATATATATATATATAAAGACGTCATCTGCGGACTGGCGAACCACCGGTCCACGAGCCCGCGATCGATAATATGCAAAGTGTTGCGATAATCGCATTACGGAAAAACATCAAACCGCGGCGAAACAAGACATCGATTGAAAACACGAATTCCTAATTAAAACAAAAGATCTTAAGAGACTTTAGAAATAAATAGCAGCAGAGACGACGATGATGGAAAAATTTCAACATTATAAACATCAATACAGTGATATATATATATATATATATATATATATATATATATATATATGTATATATTTGAAAGTGCCTCACCCATATTACACGGACACTATCTACTAGAAAGTTCTACTCAAGCTTTGACGTCATTCGTATAAGGTGAAGTTTGTCTCGTGGAAAAACGACAACAAATCTATGATCGTCAATTCGCGTAGGTTTTTTTTTTTCAAACATTGAGATTCTTTATGAAATCTATTTTGTGCGCCGAGTTAAGAATCGAAGAACCGAACCGGACCAGACGACCGAATCTTATTATTCCGCCGGACTTGGTTTTCGTGGCGAGTTAAGCCGAAGATGCCTCCCCCGGTGTGAGGCTAATGGGTACGAGAGATAGATAATGAATTCTTGACCAGTAGGACGCTAAACGTCGCTCTTTGATCCCGTTAAATTCAATGTTCAATGCAGCCTTCTTCGTGCGCTGTCGATTCTTGAGATACACAGATTCGAATTTCCTTTCAGAACACCGTCGTAAGACATAGCATGACACAGACTTCAAATTACGCCGTATTTCGAAAATTGAAAACACCCTCGAGCGAGTGACGAGTGAGGTACAGTGAGCCGGTGTCACTCACACCTGAGTCCCACTCAACGTCACTAATATACGAGCATCAAATAACATACAATTTCCATATGTAACTAACAAAATTTATTAAATCATAGACAAATAGAAAAATACTTCAACTAAAACAGCTCAGCCTTTGCCAATGGCATAAAAACAATAAAAACAAAAGTTAACTTTCTGCTTTTTGAAATAATGTTGATCATCAAACATTTAGACTACTGATAAACGTAACGTACCTGCACTGTGAAAATATACAACTTAGGCCCGACTAAAAACGGATATTCTAAAGTCATGGCTCGATTCGTGTATCCAAATTATACCCAGCTGTAAAACGAAGGGTCTCGAGATGCACGCGATATATGTGCGCGTGAAAATATCTAAAAACGAAATGAAGCGTGGGATGTTTTGATATTCTCTGACCGAGGAGCGCTTGTATGAAATTGAAAAAAAAAAACCGACAACCAATCTAACTGCGAACCGTTTTCAATATCGTCGGCCTAATATTCCATTGTCAGCCATTAGGCATGACAATATGTTTATGGAAGTTATTACAGATCGGGAGTCGGATTGAACGGCTAAATCAACTATTAGGGTGAAATATCTCGTGGCTAAAACATGTCTCATTAAACTATGCGTAGCTCATACGTTCACGGGTTAAACAGCTACCTGGCCAAAGGGTAAACCGACATCAAAACTAAAGCACTATATCGCTACATGGCTATTTACTCGGCAATAAAGCTGGTGAAACCTTTCATTTCGTAAATCACGACTTGTCTTCCGTTTATGAATTAATGTTTATCGGCGCGGTGTCGAAGGCGCTTGTGAAATCATTTTCAAACGGAACAAGCTCAATATCGAAAACAAATTCGCCGATAGGATATACGCATGGACAACTGGGACATACGCAGTGATCTCTCTCAATAGTCCACATATTCTACTGATAAATTCATTCTATAATTGAGTAAATCTTGGAGATGGAATTGTGATCATGGAGGTGGAGTGTGAGGCGGATAAAATTAATGAATTCATGAGAAAACTCATCCTCATATGACTGTGGAACTGGCTGGACAGCACGGAGACGGACCAGGTCCAGAGCTATATTTGCTCAGCGTCTAATTAGAGAGTTCCTTCACTTTTAAACTAGAACACTATCAAAACCATGCTGTGGCGAGCGAGGTGAGTCACTTCAAGAACCAGTTAGCATTCGTACAGAATAATTTGACCAGCACGAAAATCTGGCACGGGTATGGTCCAACATTTTTAGCAGGGCCAGATTTGGCCCATATCAAACAGTCACGGACACAGTGTGAACATACGTGTATAATTGCAGCTATTCAGAGAGTAATTTTTGACGACAGGATTGGAATCTTCGAGCCCGGTAGATCATGTATCAGTCATCGACCTTCGGTAGAATAAAAGTCTTAAATGGAATAACAAATAGACGCGGCGCAAACAAATCACCGGGTCATCGCTAATCTATTTAAATTTCTTGTTCAGGAAATACAATTATTTCTCTCGTTCTTTTGTAGTTTTAAATTCATTTAATCAACGATGGATAAGAAACGCACGACGCGTGCGAGCAGCAGCAGCAGCAGCAGCAGCAGCAGCAGCGAGAGGAGAGAACGAACTGCCCCACAGCTCTCGTGGCACCGACGTCGAACCCCGGATTCGTTTGATGTAGTAGCCCACCGAATATCACGAGAAACATCAAACAAATTTAGCCGTAAAGGTGGAGCGGAGTATGTGCACGGCGCTTATCAGCAAAGAAATTGCCAGCTAAATCAGTCTGATTCGCCGTACATAAACTACAAAGATTCGCCGCTACGACGTAATGTGTCATATGTGTCTTTGACCCTTTGATCTTCTAACCCGAAGAAATGCACAAGAAAATGAACTGCATACAACATTTACGACCAACTAAGTTTTTTCCATATACGAAACGCCGACATCAAAACAGCAGCGGGCACCACGAGTTAAACGGGCTTGCCTTGCCCCCCAGAATTAAATTTGGTTACTTAATTTAGCAAGACGTCGTCACGAGATCTCGTAAATGAATATGTATAGAGCGGTCTGATCCGTTCCGTCTGATCCGTTCCGTCCACCGGTGCACGATAATGTGACTGACCTTCGTGTTGTACGTCAGTTATAATATACGGATATTTTTTTAAAATCTTAACAAAAGGAACTAGTCGGCTCACAATTGTAAATACAACACTTCAAACTTTCAAAGCGGCATTAAACTATTTATCTATTTAAAATCTCGGCAAGCGGAAGATCAAAGAAACGAAAAAACCGTCGCACGGAGAAATAAAAAACATGAACATTATTTTACAAACATTTTAAACGGAATGAAAACAGCAATAAAGATTTGAGTTATATGAGAACCACGTGTTTATTGAAGAAACAAATCACCATCCTTAGAAACCTCTTTAAAATCGGTTCAAAATCCAACTCAGTCGGATGAAAAATATTCAAAATTTTGAAAGTTTAGATTAGATTATTTAGTAAGATCCACAGCATAACGTGCTCTACCGACAATGAATCTTAATGGCTTTATAAATACCGAGCATGAACAACTATTCCCCATGTATAACAATAGTAATAGTGACATACGCAGCAACCACCGCGCATGTTACCGCAAGGACAGCTGCCATTACACTGATCATGGAGGCGTTACCGTAACCTGTAAAGCTCCGCCTACTACATAATAAATTTAATTGCCTGACAGCGTCGGCCGGGATTAGCATAATATCGATAACCTCTGAGCTTCTGCGCAGACAATGCACCAACCTTCCATTTATAACAGTGGCATCTTTTGTTTTACTTTTAGAAATAGTCAAACTATTAAAATCGGGTGTATATTTCATCAAATGCAATACGAAACCACGCACAGTAGCGCGCATAGTTATTGACAGAGGAAATAAAGAACGTTTCTACAAAATGGTACCGAGCGTTAAAATAAATTGAACCAATACGAGAAAACCTATAATTTCTTCAAAAAGCACAGATGAAAATTCTTGGAGTTCTTTTTTAGACTTCTACAAAGATTACGATTTAGATCGTGTGAAAATATCTTATTTATTCATTCAACTAAGGTTGATACTCATATCAGATTGTCACTAACCGATTGCTAGCCAATTTAGCAGCATTTCAGTAGAACCAAAAAGGTGCAACTGATTTTCTCTTAACCTGAAAAAAGGCACCACCTTCACATGTGAAATCATTATCATTTTGTTGACACATCTTCAACAGTTTAAACACAGACATTCGCGCGTGTCATATGTCATCAATTTCTGAGAGCGGTTCAATTTTCAGAATTGCGCTATTAAACAGCTGTATAGATAATCATTAAGGGTGCTATAAACTGCTGTTAATAATGGTTTCATCATAAACGAGAATAAAAAAATATGATCGATCTATTGAAATACAATGATCTCTCGTGAAGACCGCGATATCAAATACATATGTTACCAGACCGTATTGAGAGCAGAGAAACATCAAAGACTACGAAATGATATTCAGTAAACCTCTTAAGAAATCCCATTCAATTGAATGATAAATGTGTAAAAATGTTTGCAAAACGATGAAGAATCTTTTAGTTAAATGATCATCATCGATGTCTACTTATCCTAGCGTGATTACTAGGAACATTTCTACCGTAGATTAAAGGCGTTAAGGTCCCAAAAACAGTCAAGACATCTGAAACTCAAGTATTTGGTTGAATTTATCTTGAACCATTTTTGACATGCAAGATAAAATTCATCACGAATTCTGGTGCCGAATCAAACTCCATTCGAACCTGATGACATCGCTCGACTCATCCACGGTACGAGACCCTGCCTGACTAGACCTGGTGCGCAGGTACATGCAAACCAGCAGCACCTATCAGACCAGAAAGAAAGTTTCTGTGATGGGTTTCGGTATTGACTTAGAACTTGAATGGAAATAACTGTGTTGATGCGGTGCATGTTTAACCATACTATCAAGGTTAAATGTCAGAAAAACAGGAGACTTTATAAAACTATCATCTTAGGCAAAAAATGTTCCAGTTTTGATTCAGAGTTTATGTGTGTGCGCGATAATGTGTTATAGGAACACTTAGCGATGACACTTACTGCGGTAAGCGATGTGACATCGGCGTAGCGCTAATTACCAACGACAACAGACAAAGATACCGATTCAACGTAATTCTGATCATCAAAGCGGTGATTAAAATTCATAACTAAAACACGTTAAAAACCGGTTCATCTGCCGACACGGAACGGCAGTAATCTGAGATGAGCTCAAATTTAGTAAAAGCCTTTGATGTAGGCAAAAATTCAATATGTTCCCACGATTTCAAACTGTTCGTACGTTGAAAGTCTTGAGAGAGCGCTAGAAATACCAACAGAACGGATTTCAACCCGTTTGTTTTCAGTTGGTCTATCTGGAGCTGGAGCTGACATTTACCAACTATATGATAACATCCTAGTCTAACAGAACTCTCTCTCTCTCTCTCTTTCTCTCACCATTTATATATATTGTCTAGAGCCCGTTAAACACTGGGCAATTTCTTGACAATCTGTTGGCGATTTTCGTCGCAAGTGACAAATTCGCTACAATATCGCCTTGTGTACAGATACCGCAAACCTTTGTCACTCATTATAAAGGTTAAGGCTTAAGGTAAACTAATCGATGAATGATACATTGAGAAACGTATGATGAAGATTTCTTCAGCAAATGAGGACCATTCAAAACAAGACTTCATCATAAAAATGGCAAATGAACTCTCTACCACCGAAACCACAATGATTTTTATTGCATAGCAACTGACTACTGTACGCAACCATTTGTAAAGGGAATCATCTGTTTTTTTTTAAAGACATCGTAAAAGTTTCAAAATATTTTTTCGAATTATTTCCACAAGAGTAGAACAGTTAAGGCCTGAAAACTGGGTCATAACTATAAATGCAGAGATTTATGAACGCATTAATGGCATTAAATGAAACTTTTCTGGGCAACAAATATCATGTGTATATGCACTGGTACTGGCAAATGACTCTTAATGGCTGTCTAACGTGTTCTTTGATCTGAACTAGTAAGCCTTTGATCTATTTTTCCCTCCGTATAACCCATCAACTTGATTTAGATGACATATACCAAGTCCAGGCGCAACTTAGGGAACATCGTAAATAATTCCGCAATTTCATAGAATTGGATGATATAAAATTCCTCAGTCGCCTTTACACACTTATCCACACAATTCACTGAAATCAAAGCCGGCCGCGGAAACAAACGCTTTGATCATTTCAACGTTTCTCTATCATATTCAATGCCTTCAAACGCACATGTATTTCTTGAATAATTTTTTTTTCGTCGGTCGGGAGAAAGAGAGGTAGACAGAATCGCTTCGAGTATTCTATAAACAAATAATTAAAAAATCATTATATCATCATCGGCGGCCGGTGGTGTTGTGATGTTACCGACAATGACTTTTAAAGCTTCTCCCAGTCAATAACAGCGGAGAAAAATGGAAAATATACCGATATCGAGCTCCTGTTTGGATTAACAAGAACTCGAAAGTTTATTGACGCCTTAAAAAATCATCAACAAAGAATAGAATGATAATATCAAGGATCGATGAAGTTATTTCGGGTACGAATATATCGATAATTGAATTGAATTGACCAGTCCGCTGAACCCCGATATTGATGACATAGTGCGTATCCGTTATTTTGAAATGTCAAAACTGATGACGGAGCACATAGACTCAGACAGTACCCTAGCGTAGTAGTTTTCAAAACATTATTGTAACGATTTTTACGGCATCAAAAAATTCAAATGATTTCTACATATATATAAATATATATATACAGCGATATCATGAGAATTATCAGGTGGCTTTTAAAACTCATTTATTTTCACGTTGCGTTGATAAGCGATACACTCATCGTGTGCAACGGCTACTTATTTGTTTCAACGATATTATCATCAATTATCTCTTAACGAAAAAATGCTGGCTCCATTTTGTATACGAGTTAAGACGATGAAAGCAGCGCCATCAAAAAATCGGGCGACAACATTAAGATCACTAGTAGAGGACATATCTAAACCGGTAAACACAAAATGTGAAATCATTATGTCATAGGAGACTTAGGAACATCCAATCTGGCTATTGTGTGTTTATTCCAACAATGATGCAGTGCAATTCTTCGGAGCCCAGAAAAAAAAACTTAAGATCAAAGTGAATGCAGATCAAAGAAAGCCCTTATCTTTTGCCGTCTATTTTTGGATTAGTTCGCTTCAATCTGCATGCATTGAGTGTGTTGAGAATACCGCATGCTAATAATCACAGTCCCTCAGACGTAGTAAAACTGAAACTTTAATACAACACACAACACAAATACGACCACCAGACACCGAATAGAAGTCATAGGGGTCAGTTGTGAAAGCTAAAATCGATGACGCATTTTCCGATGTTTCAATCAAATAATCAAAATCATGAATATTTTTAAATGGGAAGATAAACATTACGCACCCTTTACGTAGAATCATATTTTAGTTACGTTCATTTCTATAGTTTAAACTCCGAGTAGAATTTGAACTGAAAACCGAGGTATTTGAAATCATAACACGACAACATCGGTGACATGTTTACATCGATATGACTATTACTTCCACTAGCGAGGGTTCGCTGCCCTTCAGGGTGAGATATAGCCGGTCCCTCGTTCGTTTAATTCACCGCGCCGTGTATATATAGATTTGTTTAATTCCGTTCATAGCCGTACGGATTATGCCTGATCGGATAGACACATATCAACTCAATAGAAATCGCCGGTAAATTCAATTATATCTTGGCCCGAGATGATGATGATACGGGTGCAAGTATAGTCGCCACCGGGCGTCTTTACACTCCTCATCTCAAACAACACCTGATAAATTCCCTTATACTAAATAACTATAACGCCTGATCATCCGACGTGTGAGTATAAATATCAACGATTGATTTCGAGACTCCCCGGTGCAATATTATATACAGTTTACTTATAAATCAATGATATATCTATATGAAAATGTGGCATCATCCGCAGAGACGAGTATCAACTGAATATCAGCTGTACCCTGATTCCTCAATTCATCATCAACCCCAGCATCGGTCACAGGTTAACTATCTTTCATTTTCCAGAGGCCGATCCAGCCTCAGTTCCCAGGCACTGCTTAGTCAACTATCACAGCACCACATAGGTGGGTTTCACTGCTTAGTCAACTATCACAGCACCACATAGGTGGGTTTCACTGCTTAGTCAACTATCACAGCACCACATAGGTGGGTGTCACTGCGCAGTCAACTATCACAGCACCACGTAGGTGGGTGTCAGGTTCTCCAGCAGGAAATTTCAAATTTCACCACCTGAGCATTAGTTAATTCTCCACATATCTGAAACAAGTGGATCCTGATATATTTAAGCTTCATTCATTCAAGAGTTTTGAAAAAAAAACAATTTTCTGGATGTGTAAGACACAGACATTGATCGAGGCACATAGAAATTGACTAGTGGGATGAATTACTGGAAACGATGACAGAAACTGATCCAATAATCGTAGAGTTATATCTATAGACACACTTTTAAGAGATCAAACAAGGCTTAAAGTCAAATATAGACATTTTCATCGAGTTTGAATTCAAAACTAAATGATCATTATTCACAAAGAACGACCAATACAAATTATCATAACCACCTTATTAACAATAACATTTATCAGAATTTGTATTTTGATAGGTCTGACCATGGACTGGTCTGACCATGGACTGGTCTGACCATGGACTGGTCTGACTGAATGACGAGTTGATCTCAAGCAATAATCATACCAGTCAAAACATAAGTGAACATGTAACACGAGCATGTAACGGCTCATCCTTATATGAGTTTATAGCAGCAGCAGCGCTGTTCACTCACTGTTCACTCGCTGTTCACTCGTTAGTGTCAAATAACTACCATACAACGACCGATTCGAGAACAGCAAGAGGCCGGCTAACTGTTCATGCGCAGGTCACTCGGAAGATCGACATCAAAAGACATCAAAGACAGATCTAATTAAACGGGAATTCCGTTAGCGGTAGCGCGACAAAATGCACCCGACAGAAGCTCAATCAGTGCGTTTTAATATACACTGCCATAACAAAATATCCTTCTATTCCATACAATCACTCTATACATATATATATATATATATAAACTAGTTTTTACGGGAGACACCCTGAAGCCAATTTCTGCCTGTGCTCGCTCGCGTGGATTACGAAATGGCTTTGATATAACTAAGCGTCAAACGAATATAGATTCATATATTAGATATATGTGTTATACGTCTGTTTCAGTCGGCAAATAGTTTAACTAACGTCGTCACTCGCTCTCAAGATCTCCAGGCGCCAGATTCATCATTTTTTTCTATAGTTCTAGACTCATCCCGTCTTTACTACTGATTAATTCATGTTATCACTCATACAGAATAGCGCATATAAAGCAAATATTAAACTATTCCGATTTTCAAATTTCTTTAACCCTTTCAGTGCTGACTAATTAATACCCTATAGTGCTAGAGAAAATTTGAAAATTCTAAAAAATTCCACCCTAGTGTGTTGAACAATGGGAATACCACTATAGTGCGTCTACACCGCAGTGCGGTGTATCGTTAGTTACTATTATTTCACTATGTTTGACACTTGCTGCCATTTTTCAATAGAGATAATTACAAATTACTAATTACATCAATACACCGCAGTGCGGTGTACTAGCAAAATCTATCACTGATTTATACACCAAACTGCGGTGTAGACGCACTGAAAGGGTTAAAGAGGTCAGACAGTTCATAATTTGAGGTTTTGCATGTTATATTAAAGGGTTCATAGCTAATCATCATTTTACAGAGGAAAGACTTGGAAGATATACGTATTTCTAGGCATCGATAAACTTTAAAAGTTGATTTAATCATTCATTGAATCTGAGATGAATTGTTTCTACTTTGCGCTAGCGCCACCTGGTTGATTCTCGATTGCCACAAGCGAAACAATCAGTTGCCACAGTTGCCTCCAGGGTATCCCCGATGACTACGGATTTCATCGATATTTCTACCTCATGAGGAGAGAATCCCACAATGATAATAAAAAGTCCGAAAATGAAACTTCGAGATAGTAGTTTATTTCAACGTTTCGACTATATCCTAATAGTCATCTTCAGGAATAATGATTATTAACTTTATTCCTGAAGATGACTATTAGGATATAGTCGAAACGTTGAAATAAACTACTATCTCGAAGTTTCATTTTCGGACTTTTTATTATCATTGTGGGATTCTCTCCTCATCGCGTCAACACGGATATAGTGTTCTACCAATCGTGATTTCTACCTCAGTTTTAACCATCAATCATTCTGTCGAAAACTTCATTTCCAACCAGTCAGAGAGTTTATGGTATTCAAACCCATTAAATCAAATGAAAATGAACACATTTTTCCCGAGAAGCCAAATAAAATCCCAAGCCCTGCAGGACCGGTAGCACCATCGATGGAAATAAACTGATAACTCGCAAACCATACCCAGCGATAAACGAAAAAAAAATAACAAAACACTCGACGCGTATCGGAAATTCAATTTTTATAAGTTCAGCTGTGAGCTTCGGGATACATAAGTGAAAATGGAAATATTTCAGGGTGTTTACGCTTTTAAAACGCAATTCAATTCGGTAAACAAACTATTACAGATAGCCCCTGGTCTTTTACCTACGTATCAACGCAAAATAGATTATACCAAACTAAATTATTTGGAAAATCATTCTTTTCAGAAACTAAGAGAACTTTCTGAGTTTTTCCGACTGTTCTTCATAAATGGCTGACAAAGAGATACCGTTCCTTTGAAATATAAAAGAAATGTTAAGGCTAAGGCCCCTAAAACTAAGGGGGTCAGGGACAGCACGCTGCCTTGGGTAAAAAGCTAGATAAACAAACTGTTTCAATATTCACAATATTCACAATACCCGCTGGTCATGCATAAATCAATGACCTTGAATCATAGAACTTGTCATGAGCGATCACTTTTCAATTGATTGAGGTTACCAGACATGGTGCAGATATGAATGGTTTCATTATTCTAAGTCACCTATCCCCATCAAATACAGACATTAATGACCAGGAAACTGCCACAATCATCGAACATGTCATGGGCCGTTACAAAATAAGAATGCAAACGAATTGAAAAACCCTAGAAACAACGTTCAGCCTTTCACATTTCTTTTACATATTATTACAACAAAAAATCAGTAATACTGAAAGCAAACGAGGACGAATTCAGAAAATGATGAGAGCTCTGTATGGGAGGTCGATAAACCTCACTATCATCATCGTAATATCGATTTCATTAATCAGTTTGGACCGTTTCAATTTGTCCTGCAGTTAATAATGATAATATCGTAATTAAAGATAATTTATAAATATATACATACCTGTTTAACCAAATCCATGATTATATATGAAAAGATAGAAAACAAAGCAAATTGATTAATTCGAAATCAGAAACGCAATATCGATTATTAATATTTTTATTGATGGAATCAAAAGATTTTTTCATTTAATCGATGTACACAAAAAATCATTGGATACGGCAGAGCACGGATGTGTACTGACAGGGGATCAGGGGATCAGGTGTTTCTCAACAGTTTAATACATTGTACTCTCAGTTTAATACTCTCATAAACTTTAACCCATGAAACAAACAGGACCCAGTTCCACAGTTGTGAGTTAGAGTTAACTCTGAGTTAAAATTAGTTCATTTTCAATGAGTTAACTCAGGGTCATATTTTAACTTCGAACTGTGGAACTGGACCCAGATGACTGTGTCTAGGAAAGTAAGGTGACCTTACTCGGAAAAATCATTACTTTCAGGTAAATCAACATTTCCTGAATTGGATCAACCTCAATTTTAACGGTGGATAATAAAAACACTATCAGAGTTCACAACGACAATGATTTATATTTGTTTACCATTCAAGATATGTCAAATGGAAGACATTCGCCGTCAGTTATATTTACGGGGTCAAAATTATACTCGGCCACTTTGCTGTCATTCAAATCATTTCGATACAAGCAGTAAATATGGATAAACAAACATAAAAAGCAGTGACTATTGGCTCGATAACACCGCTTATCAATCCGACTTTTGGGCCCCTGTAGACACTGTTAGATTCCATATAATTAACATTCGATCGAACTAAACACACAAATAAATCATGTTGATCAATATTGACCATAAATTAATTTACTATCAGAGAATTCCTATTGAAAATAGAAATGCCACAAATCTATTTCTAAGAATGTCGTTATATTGTTCGGATACCTTTTTTATTGTACCCATTTAACACCTTCTCCGACAGAGGCCGAGAGACGTAGTTATTCTCGGAGTGAAACGCAATAAAAACGCGGAAAAACCGCCCACCGACAACGTGACCAAATCGCTGATTTACGATGACAGGTTTATCATCGAGCGAGCTATTTACTTCCAAGAAAATTAACAGTTGTTACAACACGATCTAAGTATTCGCTCACAAAGAGACAACTCTTATTTATACCCGCGAGGACTTTCCACGAAAATAGATAACAAAACATTATAGAAATCATACTCATGACTGGTCTAATCCTTTAATAATCGATCAATAATTTCATATATCGATAATACTAGGGATTTATACAGTGCACATACACATTTTAAAATATTTGTTTTACTATAAATAAATGCATGCTAGAAAACTTTCCTGGAGAGCCACCCAGCCACCAGCCACCAGCAACGGAGCCACCCAGCTATGCTACGGGCAATAAGTTTGTTTCATTACGTCGAGGTTATTAATGTCAAATGTGATTTAAATCATACCATTTGACGATAAAAAAATAATTCCACATCGCCATCGGCAAGTATCATAATGTTGATATACATGACACGACACGACATATGACATCATAGGGAGAAAGCCCGATAAGACATTGCAAGTTAATATATTGTGGGTGACTAGGACTAGACTAGACCCTTTAGTTAAGCGAACTATTAGACAGCGACGCTTAAAGGTGTTTGACGCAAGTTGTTGTATTAAGATCTACATGAAACAGAATCAGGCCTCACTCTTGAAAGTGGCATTTTCTTCAACAGTTTCTAAACCTATGAAACGATGCAGACACTGGCATAGATATGTCATTAGAACTCGAATAGTTGGAAGGCACCCCGGGATTGTACTATCTGACTGGGATAAACAGAGCACTCTTGAACTATTAATAAAAAAGCCACTTCCTGACACTTGAATGAAATCTCTGACATTGTGCCCTCTTGCACTTAAATCTGTCAGTTATAGAATGGTCAAAATGCTATAAGCCTCGAATGAATAATAGCTGGCACGTCAGGCAAATGGAACACCGACTTCAATAATTGCGATTTAATGTAAAGAGTTTAACAAAAGGGATTTAATCAACTAGCGGTGAATCTACATGAATCTACAAGTTATGAACTAAATTATGAATCACCGATAAGACTACATCCTGTTTAATCAACACACCAGAATTAATTCATGTATTTCATTTACTATATTATCACAGACGAGTCCTACTGCTACCAGTAGAGTTTTACAGTCGAGGTTTTAGACCAGTGGAAACACTGAACTCGTTCTGTCCAACACTACAATGCCTCAGTCCAACTTCCATTTCGATCCTCAAATTCTGCATCCCTTCAAAACGACCTATGCACTACAATTCTCATCTTTATCAATAGAGGGCGCGACAAACGAGTGACAACGAAGTGTTGCCCGGCGTGTAGCTATACAGAAAGCTGATGATCTCATCTACTCAATAAAACCGGACTTGTTTCTATAACTAACATATTGCGCGATCTTCAAGAATGACCACGCGCACAAAAAACAAACTACGCATCTTTTTATCGGCAAATCTCATCGCAGAACAATAGCCATGTCAAGTGTCGCGGTACTTTATTTAGTAATCAGCGCACATCCAAATATATTTGTAACTCTCCATGGACCAATATAGATTGTCCTCCCAATAGCTCGAATCACTCTGTAACATTTGGTTTATTGTCGATGTCGATGTTTTATCGTATTGACGTATGGACCGAGGAGTGCGATAAAAACAGTCATACGGGTCCGATTTAGTTAGTACCGCCATCAAACAACGCGACATCAATGCAAACAAACTGAACAGCTGGCCGCCGATCACTTTTTACAATAAACTACGCCATCACTTTTTACCTATTTCCTTCCTTCGTTAGAACAGGAAAATTGAAGTAATATGAAGACTTGAAGATGTTAAATTCCTTCAAAATAAAACGAAGCATCACGGATATTGTAGAATGTTATTCAACTTCAATGTCTTTTCTTTCTAAGCATTGGACTTAAGCCTCAGGGCACAGTTGCGTAGTAGTTGACTTGGCTCAAAATGTGGTCCTACTACTAAGACTGGTCTTAAGTCGTTAGATTGGCTACAGAACTAAGATGGTCTTGAATCTAAGCCACGAATGTGCAACTGGCCTCCGGATTTGAAACGTTTTTGGGCCGAGAATTGTCATGCATTTCATCAGGACTAATACAGATAAAGCAATGTGCGTTGTCTAATAAAAATTAAAATGCACGAGATAATGGTCATGAAACATTCAACTCAACTGAGAATAGAAACTGTGTACAAGTTTTTTTTCATTATGCAAATCAGTGTCTTCTGAGAGTGAGCATGATTTGCATTGTACTTTCACGTGGGATGGATCTTATTTCAGCCATCAGTAATTGCCGAGCAATTCAATGAGTTACGGAATCCCCAGCGTCACAACACGTTCATATAACCCGGCCAAATTAAAATCATTAGTCTCGCAACGTGAAGCGCGATTGTGCGAGAGAATACACAAATATTCGACCATCTCGAGCGGTTCAGAGGAAATTGTTTCATCCGAAAAACGCTACATTTTCACAAGTTTCAAAAGACAGCACGTGATTTTTTATCCATCAACGCGGACAACATGCATTGTCTTATGTTCGATATATATATATATATATATATATATATATATATATATATATATATATATATATATATATATATATATATATATATGCATTGCATAAAGTCAGTTTTAGCCATAGTAGTTTGATTGACAGGCACGTTGTGCAAATAACTGGAAAATTAAAACCATAAATGGCCACTATTGATATCACAATGATCATCAGCAATGACATATCCTAATAAAGAATGGCCATTAACCACTAAACATATACAATATAGAGTAGAGACCTTCATTGAAATCATTGAGACTTATAGCGAGCCATTGCATATGGACTATGTCGGAGACCACCAACCGATACAAGTGTCCATAAATTATATTCGGTCAGGTATAAGGTTTCATATATGTTAAAAACGCAAGCACATATTTCCATATCATTTACATTCCATCTAAAGTGCAAATGCGCATAGATGATATAAATTTCAGGATTTTATCATTCAGCATCGCAGGCTCCTAAAGTATAGGGGCGGAAAACTGTCAATGAAGCTATTAGCTGACTATATATATTATAGACCACGTCGAAATTAAAACAATTATCAAATCTCAGTTAATTATCAAAAAGTAAATACGAAAAAGCTGGAACCGTCCAACAGTTTATCAGAACTATGAACATTTTCCTAAGACTTTTTCATTCAACATTTTTCCCCAAATTAAAAAAAAAAATCTCATTATCGAAACCGTTGCTAATCATTTTTCTACTAAACTATCAGAATGACGGAGTAACTTACGTACATGTTTTGAATAAGGTATAAAAGCCATGACAATCCGACTAATCAAATGAAAATGCCTCCACTCGATACAGTATAAAGATGTTTGCGAATTGCCTTTGCAACAAGGGCACTTAAGTACATCACTTCACTGTACTCGTATCAAATTCAATATTCAAAAAGCGATCACCAGTCATTCATACCTTCGAACATATGTCGCGCTTTACGATATCGAACCGCGTCGATACAAGCATCTCGATAGATATAAAACAAGAAAAATGAGATAGTTTGATAATCGGGATGAGTCCTCGACTTAACAAATAAAGGCCAAATCAGCGAAAATATCTTCTCAACTTTCATGTTTTTTTAGTTCAGACTTCTTTCCGATTGCATCGCTTTTTTTGTGTAACACATTACAAACAGACAGAATAATGTATCAAACAATCATTATACATCTGGGTAGAGGAAACAATATGCTTATTATCATTCGATATCAAAGATTGGCGCGCGTCGCATCTGGACAACACAATTCAGAACTGAAATAACCTAAACCCGATTATCGCGAAGTGAAATTCCGGGGATTATCGCGAGAAATATGTCGGAAATATCGATATTTGAGAATTGAAAAGATCTTTAATTTCGAGAGGGACGAATGTTTTCACAAGTGAGAAAAGAGGAAACTTTTTTTTTGAAACAGGTTTCATACCGATTGAACCCGTCGACGATCGCAGCTGATACTATCTGTGAGTTGAGTTATTAGAGCGCTCTCGGCCAGATTTCCAGACAACAGCAGTTGACAACGTAGTAAACAATGACACTACGCATATAAAACAACCCGATATTTTTGTATAATTGATTAATGACGCCTGATACATTCCGCAGATAAACAATCATACCGATATGAAGATTCACAAGATATAAACGGACAAAACCAATTGTACAGATATGAAATCATAGTTGTAGTCATTAGAGACTGTTATCGTATTTCTCTATTCATTCCACTCTACTAACGGGATGTCGTGGATGTCGTGGATGTCGTGGATGTCGTGGATGTCGTGCGAAGCGTCTGCCAATTGTTCACAGATGTTCTACGCAATTCGATGACATTTTTTCGATTTTGTCTATAGAAAAATACGATAAAATCTGGGTGATTTTTTCTCCTCTAATTATGGGTATAATTTCGCTAACAACCAACCTTAACAGAATATGAAAATCATTACATAGCCAATTAGAGTAAAGAAATTTAGCCAATTACAAAATAAATGTCAATTTTCACTATTATCATAATTGTTATTTCAAAACGCCAATATTGATGACATAGTGCATAACATTTCAATGCAGAACCCCTTAAATAACTCATAGTAGGTATCGATCTATTCATATACCTCAAAAAACCACAGCGTTAAGATTATTAAGGGTCATTTTCAAATGGATATTTTGACATTTGGATATTTTAACTCGGATCACATATACAAAGATGTTCATTCATTCATTAATTCATTAATTCATTCATTCATCCAGTGTTTGAGATGTTTATAGTAGTAACCGTGCTGGCTCGCAGTAATGAGATGATATGACAACCGGCGCTCATGAGATGATATGAAAACCGGCGCTCGTGACTGTATGGTCCGATTACTAGAAATATAAGAAGTCTAATAGTAGAACGTCTATGAGAGCTAAGACGACACAGACTCGTGAGGAACTCGTGAGGAACCCTACGGCATGTCAGTTGATAATAATGAACCTTGAGAACAGGTAGCAATTAGACGTAGATATGACATCACCGCATGCACGAGATTAGCCAAATTTGTCGGCAGGTATGCAGCTTTCAAAAGGCTATTAACGGGCAAATAATCTCAAACAGCGTTCCGACTGATCGGCACCGGCGTGCCGAAACTTATCCCCATTCATAACGCGACATCGAAATGAATAATCTGAGAAAAATCGCCGTAAAATATCAACCGAAATCAATCGTCTAAAAATCAATTCATTTCACACGGTTGCAAACATAGAATTGTGGGGTGAAATATATCTTCAGCTAGAGACGGACTCGGTTGAACTGAAATTCAGGAGTCACAATCACATCCCTCAGCACACTTAGCAAAATACAGTGAAAATCTACTCACTGATGATATTTGACCGGTGTATCACAAGTTTTACTATAAGCCGCAATCTTACCAGCGTTTTGACCCAAATCTAACCCGTACTAGATTAGGCCCGGGCCTACTGATGCTAAATGTGACCCACATCTGTTTCACAGAGGCCATATTTGACCCGGCCCGACCTAAAATGTAGGACCAAGCCAGTGCTCAATTTTAGCATAGGTCAAATGATTCCATGTGAATGCTACGTCATTGTTTCGATAGCATTTTAGAAAAGAGTGAGTTCTCTAACACTGGCCATATCATCACTGCGCAATAATACGTACTTTTAACTAAATTAAATAAAACAGTTTAACCGTGAAATATCATTGTAATTGTGTATGATTTAAAATGATTGCTACATATTGTCCGATTATTTCACTCGAGACCCCGACAAGACCCTGACGAGACCCCGACGAGACCATGACGAGGCACCGATGAGGACCCGATGTTGCCTCAACGATGAGTTTGATCGATTATATATTATTATATTCACGCCTCGTTCCGCGGGTGAAGAGAAAAAAACCGTTCAGTTTTTGTTCAATCGTGATTAATGTGAGAATTTAAGCTGAATACGGTTCGCGAAATTTATCATCATAAATATCCAGCGCGTCTGGCATCCGGTTTCTGCGACACAACGACAACAGATAGAATTAATCAAATATACCATCAGAAATAATGCATCATTTATTAACGGGTAAAAAAAGACCCGAGCTGAACGGGTTATAGAGCTGATCATTACGAAGGGAAACAGGTGACGATTCATTTAAAGACGTTCCATCGAATTCTACATGAAACAATTCATACTGTTGATGATATAGGATAAAATCCAACGATACAATAGATCAATCAGTCGGAACTTTCGCCTAGAACAACCGTTAACACCCCGTGTTAGGTCCAGATCAAAACATATCCGACCCGACCCGAATTTTAGCGCGGGTCAACCTATTGACGTTAGTCAAGGATCAAATTTGACTCGGGACAGATCAGTGCGAATTTATCCCAGGCCAAATCTTCTCCATGTGATCACGACTATAGATCCGATTAGAAAGGGGGAAGAGGGTTCATATAGATTAAAGGGTCTCATTAAATATCATCGATTAGATTTGATCAATTCTCGACGGACAAAAAGTCACACGGTCAATATATTTCTATGAACACTTCTTAATAGTCCTTCTATTTAACATAGAAAAGTGCGACAATTTTAAAATCCTTACACAGTATTCCACGATGCTGCATCCTGGGTTCAGAGCTCAGGTCGTTACTGATGACTGCTGACAGATGGCGATAGAAGCATCCGTGTTCACTGCTCTCTTCTATCAATCGATCAGTCATCAATATAAATGGTTTTCACGACAATAACTGAGTACCTGAGTACCTGAGTAACTGAGTACCTGAGTAACCGCTGCCATCATTCAGAAAAGAAAACACGGCCTAGTTAAAAACTGAAGCATTACTAAGGCACGTGATCATATGTTTGGCAGGGTCATTGTGTATTGGGGTGTATGAGCTCGCTCCTCTCGTATTCAGTTCTAGTCAAGAATAAGAAACCTGATAAAACGCCGAGCTATAACTTGCTCGCGAGCTCATTAGCAATAACGTAAGCACCGGTGATTCGTCCGTTATGTCAAATTTAACAACACGGATATTTAACCCTACATCGTCTGAATCTGGTTAGAAAGCGGTAGGGCGGATCTAGAATGTTTGAAGAAGAAGAGATTTGCGGTGACAAGGACGATGAAGGGTCATAGCTATTCACTGAACTATATTTCGTATTTCTTTATTGTTTTATGTCTCCATCTTATTGTCCTCTGAGACTGTTTGTCTGTGTCAGAATGTGTTAATTGTTGTTTGTCTCACTGTCATGTCACTACTCGTCACCTTTGTTTTTGTATCATTTTCCATGTCTCAACCTGTCTGAATCTGTGTTATATAAATAGCTATGTGTAAAAAGAAAGTCGAGTAGTCGAGTCCAGTTTTGGTATTCCAAACTGATAGTTCGCTCGTTACTCTTTCGCTCTGTTCCGGATTTCCGACGTCGACCATTCTTCGAGAATAGGACTGAAAATAGCTTTGCTAAAATTTCCTGCATTCAAAATCATTCTGTAATTATTCCTTACATTTTTGCTGTTCAAATGACACTTGATTGAAGCAAGGGGTCCACACCCGCTAAACCCACCCCTGGACCGTTTTTAATTAAACCGGATTCAAAATTCAATCAATTTTCAAAGTATCATTAATGAAAATGACAAGAAACAAGTGTCTGATTATCGAGCCCTAACCAGTCCTCCCAATAGTTCATAGTTTATAAATATAAATATTCTTATACATTTGTGTACATATAACATTCGCCATCGATACTCGACATGTCATTCATATATATCAACTATTTGAACATCCTCTAACTCGGAAAAGACTCTCTAAATATAGACGCGTATATATACAAAATTCAATAGTCTTCACAGAACTTTCAAAGACAGCACGCTGAGACTATTTCACCAGTTATAATAGCAATGACAATAGATCGAACGCTAGTGATCAGTTAACTAACTATATCAGCGAGGTGGATGCGATTGATCTGACACTGGCTCAACGCCCGACGCGAAAATTGTTTATAACTTATTATTGATGATATGCGATGACTCTTAGCTGTAAAGGGACACTTATAACAATGGAATAATTCATCGGAGAATTGTTAACAGTTTGATACGAAACCATTGACAACAGGACAATTAACGGTGATCATGAGCGTTGTCTTAATCCTAGAATTAGAATGAATCAACAAAGATTGCTCTTAATCCACAAGTGGCCCAGGATCAGACCTGAGTTTAATTTGGTCAATGTCTGATTAGAGAGTGTGTCCACATGTAAACCATTTATTCAATACTACACAACACTATGACAATGCGAGATCAGTCGCTTGCAGAACCTGAACCTGGTCCGAATGTCAATGAATGGCTAAACTTAATGAAGTTAAAACTGAGCTGGCTGAGCTGAACTAACCGTTCACGTATTGTACCTAAGCCGTACTACGTAAGCTATGAGTCACTATTGCTGGATTTACAATCAATATCCCTCGATTAGAGATAAATGAAAAGTATTATCAATTGAATCCATCTAAACAGCAACATACATTCTAAATATGAAAGTTCGTTTAACTAATTACTCACTATACATAATATATAAATAATCCTCTATTAAATCAATTTAATTTGAAAGGTTAAAAGTCGGTTAGTAAGTACAGGACATGATGGGTCGCCTCGTTCGAATAGCTCTACATAGTTCTACATAGTTCCTTACAGTTAATCCAAATCACGATTAACAAACGTTGAAATATTTCACCACCTATAGATTAAGATATAGTAAACCTTGTTTGATACGTATAGTTAAGAGGAGGAACTCGTTAGCTTTTGGAGCTGAGACTTCCTTAGATAATAAAGACCTGCGATTTGGTTAGAAGTCAATGGTTTGAAGCCCAAGACAGAGCAGACATCATGGGTCATCACGTTCAGAGTATGATCATGTCTTCAGTTCTAAAGAAATTTGATAAAGAGTATGAACACGTCTTCAGTTCTAAAGTAATTTGATAAACAATGAGGAATGAAGTATTAGGGAGCTCCAATTCGACTCTAGGCCAAACTGGATTCACAGCAGACCTTTCCTAGTTTTTAAACACATGTTTAGAGTCAAGGTTGTGCACCATATCGTCCTCCAGAAGTTTTCAGTTTTACTCAGACGAACAGTCTATAGAAAGCAGTAAGCATGGTCCCTACCACCGATGTATTTATTGGCAAATTATGAAAAGCGTTGTCGCATCTGATATTTACACAAGAGTCAGCATCTCGTCGCGGCGCAGCACGGCATACTAGGCCAGTAATCTGTTCATTTCCGAAGTAATGTCAATTACCGCAATAATGTATGATATATACCACACCTAAAGAATAGAACTGTGCTTATAAACACCGTCAGGATCGTGACTACAAGAAACAACCGAAATCATCATCATCACTTTCTGTCGACCCTCGAGATCTCGCCGATAGAAAACATCGTCAACGTCGTAGTGAAATATTGACTCATGACGACCGAATTCATTTATTACGATCAATAGATCTCCGTTTTCTAAAAGTCACGATGAAACCAATGTGATTAACGTATTATTTTAGTTTCTATTTCTATCCGTTCGTAATTTCTCAATATCTCTATTCTATTTCCATATTATCGTTCACCGTCGAAAAATTGCACGCATCGCCCGTTTCTTTGCGAGATAAAAAATAATAATAACGCATGTTTTTGCGCATTTTTTTTCTTACTTTCTCTCGCGGATTGTCACGAAAATTCATCGATTAGAATGTGAAAATGCCCGCAGCAGTAGCACAGCATGTGGGTCGTATCGTTAGACCTATAGAGAGCGTATTGTGTAAACGTATCTTTAACCAGCTTAAATAGATACATTTACCGTATATCCAACTAAACATTGACTGAACCTAATAACAAAAGGAAGAAAAATGACTCTCAAAATGGCATCATTGTTCGATCAATTTGTCAGGGTGGCCACTTGCTTTTTACCTGACTTCATCTGCTAATAATTCGATCAATTAACACAGTCAAATATGTAAAACATAGACGGAAACTGTTTGATTTTACGCGCGATCTAAAACTGTGTCAACAAATATTCCCTGGTTTTTAGCTTTTTTTTCTAATATCAACTCTAGAGAATATTCACCGTCTTTCTTAAAGAAAAGAAAATTTCCTGACTTTTCCCTGTTTTCCTGGTAAGTCGAAGCCCTGATTCATTATTCGCTAAGACTTTTTACACTTTTTACATCTAAAACAAGTGCTAATCCATGTTTCGTACCTTAGACAATTTAGCACTCAGTAAGTCCTGTCCTTACAACTATGACATTAATTTTTGATAGTTCACGAATGCATTTTTAATGGATCTGATTTGTTCACGACTGTTAAAAGTCAATGCTACGGAATCCAGAAAAGCCGCTTCACTCGAACAGAGTTCAGATGACAAATTCCTCGATCATCGCTTTTGAACGGTTCTTACTCGAGATTTGAAATAACCATCGGCTTCCGAATTAGGATTACGCGCGTGAACATTTTTTCGCGTGCTTCGACGACTAACATTTTAATCGATCGAAAAGCGCCGACGACGACGAACGCCGCTCGAAATAGCAGGAAACAGCGGACGAATACGGATAGAGAAAAATAATAATAACACATCAAATTAAATTGATTGCGATGTACTGTAAATTAGGTAATACATCGACAGAGTGAAATTAGGTAATACATCGACAGAGTGAACGTGGCTTATTAAATATGAACTAGGATTGCTGATGGAAACCGCGTCGGATTATCGAAATGCGCTTCCTATGTAATGGGTATTAGAATTATCCGCCTTTCAAAATTCCACATTCCGTCGCGAAGTGTTAAATGACAAAATATTCAGTAAAATTTAGCTTTTTAATAATTCATATTGAACGATATAAATGGTTTTGAAGTGTGTCGAATTTCGTGCGTGAAATGTGTCCAGATTATGTCGAAACTCACATTACCAGAAAGAAAGTTTCAGTCAATGTTGCAAATACTTATTGCGCTGCTATCATCGTAATAAATTCATCAGGGATGTTTCTATCAATGTCGACTCGTTTAAGAGGTTAATGCTTCTAGTGCAGAACGAGATCGCAACATCACAATATTGATACTGAATACGTATCAATCTGCAGTGTCACACCATTTTATCCCAAATTGGATAATTTTCCACAAGAACCCCAGGGGCAGGCAGTAGAGCCAGCCTGCAGCTATAGCCCCAGGGGCAGGCAGTAGAGCCAGCCTGCAGCTATAGCCCCAGGGGCAGGCAGTAGAGCCAGCCTATAGCTACTTGTATAGCCCCAGGGGCAGTAGAGCCAGCCTGCAGCTATAGCCCCAGGGGCAGGCAGTAGAGCCAGCCTATAGCTACTTGTATAGCCCCAGGGGCAGTAGAGCCAGCCTATAGCTACTTGTATAGCCCCAGGGGCAGTAGAGCCAGCCTATAGCTACTTGTATAGCGCCAGGGGCAGTAGAGCCAGCCTATAGCTACTTGTATAGCCCCAGGGGCAGTAGAGCCAGCCTATAGCTACTTGTATAGCCCCAGGGGCAGGCAGTAGAGCCAGCCTATAGCTATTCGTACAACTACCAAACATTCCTATCCGCTTCTTCAAGATATCTGATACCAATTGAAAATTATAGAATTTCTCCATAAATGTAATTTACTCTTTACTATAACATTTTTAAGTTACAAAGACAGTTCGCTGTAGAGGTCAGGAACAAACACTTCAGCTGGCTGTTAATTGTTTCATAAGGAATAAAATTGAATTTGATAAAGTTTCCAAAACTCAAGCCATCTAACCAGGACCATGTAACATAAGTCAGGAAAATAACTCGCGACGGATATTGTGACAGACCTTACCAAATCAATAAGTTCAAAAATGTTTCTATTTTTTCCTAATTTTTTAAAATCTAATGCACATATATTCTATGTTTAGCGGTAGTTGAACTAACGCGCACCCGCGCGCGCGTGCAATAAAAAAATCAATTCCTTTCAATGGAATTGAGGAAATGGCAAAATAGATTAGACAGAGATATGATGAGCACGGGATCCTGGAAAAAGTTCTTCTGTTTCCAAGCAACCGACCAATATAGTCATCAGACAATAGTATACTGTGAACTGAATACTTTTTGTTCCCCTGATATCAAACTCAAAAACGTAGCCGCCGGCAATGGACGACCTTGCAGTATACCACTACTAGCAATAGTAATCAGTATTCCTTGTATTACGATGACTCCTGAAATTATTGAAAATATTCTTAACTTCTTCGAAGATATTACAAAATTCTGAACTTTCCTAAAAACAATGGATTATTCCAGCTTTGTTTTAAGCGATTGACAGCTTTAACACTTCTAGAATTCTTCTCTAATTTTGAATTCAAGAATGCACGCGATATGGATTTTGAAGTAGGTCGATAGCTCTGGTTGACAGTGTTGGACATAACCAAATTCTAAACTTTCCTAAAAACGACTGATTCTTCAAACCGCGCTCTAAAGCGATAAACGCCTTAGTCAGTTCGTCGTCTCAGCGTGTCGTATGATGATAAGCTATTTTTCGGCGAATGTTAAATTTTCAAGAACATGTCAAATCAACATTGATCAAAAGAACTGAACAATTTCATCCAATTCAATATTGAAATTGGGTAAGAAAGCCGCTGGCAGTAGCCAAGCTGTGTCATGTTCCACACTGACTGCCAACGAATGAACAACGTTTGTTCATTTCAATGCACTGATTTTAAATGTACGTAACATACTAAGTTTTTTTTTGACTGGCAACTTACATATATATAAATCAGGGCCAGTTTGTTAGATTCGCTGTAGAACTAAGATAGTCTTAGACTGGTCCTAAGTCGACTAAGCCATGATCATGATCATGGAACCTTAAGAAAGCTGGACAAAATTTTGATTCTTTACAGCAGATCTGTAGCAGTCATTATCAACGACATCATTGTTTATTTTCTGTTTTTGTAACTGGAATCTCTGTCCATGTTTCTATCTATCGCATTTATGTCGGACACAAGAAAGCCAATGGAGTGATCGTGTAACTGCTGAATAACAAGTCAATCGTTTTAACTAACATGTTCTATCATATAAGGTAAGTTAAATTTAACAGTTGAAGATTTGACATTTCTTAAAAACATGATTTTCAAATACTGAATGTTAGGAAAAGCAGGTGGTAAAAGTGGGATTTTTAATTCATTGACTGATATCAGATTTGGGAGACTGAGATTACATTTAGACCCTACTACCTTAGCATCTACGTTTGTAGTTTTCACCTCAATTCGACATTAAAAATAGCAGTTAAAAAGATGAACAAATTATTCTGATTTTGAGCATATCTTGATATCATATGTAGGAGAAATTAAGATCGTAGAGTAGAGGTAGTCAGGTGTGTTGAGTTTTGTTTAAGCAGAGTCACCGGGCATCACGTTTAACGCAGTTTTCAAATAGTTCAATCGAGTACGCAATTCAAACCGGATTAAATGATCGAACTGAACACAGAGTTTAAATAAATAAAAACATCTATAAACTGCTCGCATGGAGAGAGAGAGAGAGGAGAAAGAGAGAAAATCCACACGTATTCATTGCTCTCATTCTATCTTTCAATCCACATCAGACAAAAACAGCTTATGCTTTCAAATAATGTCATCTCTTTAATATCATCAGCCATATTGGTAAAAATCGATAACTTCAGGTAACAGCAGCATCGAGACTGAATGTAGCAGTATTATATCTGTAGTAATGACGTACACAATCGTTCTAGGTGATCAATTCATCCTCTAATGCACGCCGCCGCCGAGCGCGCTCTCTCTCTCTCTACTCTCTCCTCGCTCTCCTCTTACAGAACAACGGCTAGTCTCAATCAACATACCAAACAACTGTAACTAGAAAATTATTATTTTTCTAGCCCATTAACGCCGGTTCAGCCGCAAAAAATACCGTCAGGAAATGAAATCTAATTACGCATGCGTTTGAATTCGGCTTGTCAGAAGTTTCACTAGTTTCAGACCGATGTGCGAACAAACACTACGTGAACAATACTGATTATGAATGAAGGACATTTTAACCATTTAAAAGACTTTGCTTTCTGGCAATTTCAAGGATACAAATATTGTTTTTATCTGCTGATTAAATCACCAATATAAAGTAGTACGACGGTGAATAGTTCACGTGACTGAATCATTTATTGGCCAACAAAGAGAGTATGTGGTACCAAAATATTTCATGAATTTGGAAAATGATTCGTCAACACTTCAAACGATATGTGACATGTGTTCTTCTGATATAATATTAAACCTGTTATGGTCAAGAAAAAACCAATGGACATCTTGAGCCGTGATCGCGTGAAGGTTTTCGACACGGGACAACTGTTCACACAGATGAGAAATGGGTCTGTACCCGGGTCTGTGGCGTCCGTGGCACGGGCTGAATAGAGCTCAACCAGGCCCTCACTCAATTTGAGCACGGGTTAAATCATAGCGTGTGACTGATAATAATTGTTTCTGGAAATGACTCACCTCACTTGCCACAACATCCATAAGCGATGAGTGAGTGTTTTACATGTTACATGCTCTACCAGCACGGACCAGTCTGGTCCAAACCAGTTTGACCCGAGTCAAATTATCTCAGCGTGTTTGCGGCCCCGGAATAATAAGATATACGTAATATAGATTAAACAATGATCGGTTTATAACGGAGTAATAAAATCAGTTATTACATCTGTTACATTGAACACGTGGCGCACGTGCTGCTGTCAGCTCTTTGTCGTTATAAATGTAAGCACCATCTTAGAGTTAGACAAATATCGACAAATCTATTATAACTCAGTCATTATCCTTATCTAACAGTGTCATACACAACCGATTGAGGCTATATACACCTAGACGTGTCTGAATCGGTGGAAATAGGAAACACAGGATCGACCGATCTAATAAATTGCTAAAAACCCCCAGTTCAAGAGCTGCCAGTTTTTTAAAACAGTAAAAACAAGCTCTTCAAAAGAATGGAATGAAAATCCATAAAAACGATAATAATACAACAGATAATCAAAGATATTCCTATAAACTAGCTCCAGGAATATTCCTGTAAACTAGCTCCAGGAATATTCCTGTAAACTAGCTCCAGGAATATTCCTGTAAACTAGCTCCAGGAATATTCCTATAAACTAGCTCCAGGAATATTCCTGTAAACTAGCTCCAGGAATATTCCTATAAACTAGCTCCAGGAATATTCCTGTAAACTAGCTCCAGGAATATTCCTATAAACTAGCTCCAGGAATATTCCTATAAACTAGCTCCAGGAATATTCCTGTAAACTAGCTCCAGGAATATTCCTATAAACTAGCTCCAGGAATATTCCTGTAAACTAGCTCCAGGAATATTCCTATGAACTAGCTCCAGGAATATTCCTATGAACTAGCTCCAGGAATATTCCTATGAACTAGCTCCAGGAATATTCCTGTAAACTAGATCCATGAATATTCCTATAAACTAGCTCCAGGAATATTCCTGTAAACTAGCTCCAGGAATATTCTTGTAAACTAACTCCAGGAATATTCCTGTAAACTAGCTCCATGAATATTCCTATAAACTAGCTCCAGGAATATTCCTATAAACTAGATCCAGGAATATTCCTATAAACTAGCTCCAGGAGTATTTGTATGAACTAGCTCCAGGAATATTTGTATGAACTAGCTCCAGGAATATGTGTATGAACTAGCTCCAGGAATATTTGTATGAACTAGCTCCAGGAATATTTGTATGAACTAGCTCCAGGAATATTTGAATAGTGTTTCTGCATTGTTCACCTGATATAAATTGTTTTTCAGATTTTTCAGATTTTGATTATACATCTTTAAGAAAGTGAACATTTGTTTGGGATGAAATAATAACCTCTCACTTTCTAATGAACATAAAAATGTGATTGACACGGTAGGTTTTAGGACCACCTCCCTGGTCCAGCTGAATCAAACTACAGATTTGGGTTTGAAACTGCTTAGCGAGGGTCGGGAGGTTTACAATTCGACTTACCAATGAAAGTGCATCGGCAGTTTGATAACCATGCGGAGAGTAGACAGGAAAATATCCCTACAAAGAATCAAACATAAAAACAACATAAACACAACACTGAATTTTTACAACAAATATGAGTAGTGAGTGCAGCGTCATATCGAACCTCGCAGCCCAGTTTAACAAAGAAGTCTATCCCTTATTTCCTTTGTAATTTAGTTGAAATTTAATCGATTGAAAAGTGTCGAGTTTTTTATTGTACTTCTTTGTGAAACTGGACTCTGTGGTAGCTGTGTGCAAGGTGAATGTGATCATACTAAAAGAAAAGAATGATGACAAAAGCGTTATTACAATGTCGGTATATATAATCCCGCTGTCAATATATATATATATATTACTACTCGACGACCTTGGTAGTATCAGAATTTGACACCTCAAATAGTAGGATCTAATTGACGATGAAATCAAAACCATTCTGATTTTTAAAATTTCTCAACATTTTTAGTAGTTATCGAGCTTTCAAAAAGAGAGTAGCAACTACTCTCAAATAGCAGTAGTTAGGTACGTTCTCTGTGATGAGAATTTCTCTCTGATTATCGTAAAAAATCTAGCCCTAGATCTATACCGAGGAAAAAACTCAGCACGGTTCATAGATATTGTGCGTAATGTAGCCCAAATCTCAGCTCTGCAACTAAAGGTTAATTTTTACGGCACCTCGTCGGTTGTCGGTGGCAGTGAGTGAGTATAGAAACGATCGCACAGCCATATATTCAGCACTGAATTAACCTGAGTTATTACCAAGGATACCATCAATAATAATAACATTCATTTATTCCACAAATGAAAATCGTCTATGATCACATCACATCAGATCGGCTGCTGTGGTTTTTATAGATAAATCACAGCAACGGGGAGACCACTCTTCATTTTCATTCCACACTGAATCGGGTCAAATAGATTAGACAGGAACTCAACTCAGTTGATCTTCATTCAAACCCACTATGAAAAACGATAAATTCCTGGACCCGGTTTCATAGACCAAGTATCTAAGTTATCCCTAGGGATAACATCCCTATCCCTACCCGGATGACAACCAACGTACCATGGTTATAACAGACAAATTTCAAAATGTTCCCAGGGACTATTTTTCTTCCACATCTATGAAACCCAGCCGTTAAATCAATTTCACAACTGTAAAATTGGTCCTCGATTCCATAGCTGTTTGATCTCAGAAAACTTGTTCCCAAAATCATGTTTCCCATTTCTCGTAAACGCACACGACGCAGGGAAACGCTCGGAAACATGTTTCTGTTTCCTGTTTCCATGTTTCCCTATGTCGTGTGTGTAGGGCTTTAGGGGTTCAAATCAATGAAAACTGTAACCCTGAGTTGAAACATACTCGAACTCGGTTATTCCCTGGAAGGAAAAAATCCTCCATTACAGTTTGGAGTGCGAAAAAATGAGTCGTGATATAAGCCGAACCCCGAATCCCGTTAACAAGATAATCCGTGCTAGTAAGTCCGATTGTCGATGAGATTAAAAAACAAACTCACTAGAACGGCTTAATCATAGGTGTCCAGGTTTTATCACATTTAGCAGACTTCCAATCAGAATCAAGAACCAATAATATCGCAACGAACTGATTTATCAAATCTATTCAGAGTCGGGTAGATCGATCAATATACTACTAACTAAACAGCAGAAATAATACTCCGACGAAAATAACCGACTAACTGATCTAGTCAAAACCATTAAGGAAAAGACATCATCTACAATTACAGCGATTGGTCAGTTACAGCCAGTTACAGCGACAAATAAACTTCCCTAACTCTTTCACTGACCTATAAACTATAACTTCTATAACATCCTGTGACTGTGGACAGTTTGAGAAGAGAAATTGCATAAATGAAATGACATTATGATCTGATATAGGCCAAACCAATAAAATAGATGAAGTCAGGCCACAGAAAAAAGTTAGCAGTTGGGAGAAAAGAGAAAGTTTTGTTCGAACCCGATAACAGTTCAGCTTGATCAAATTGACGGTTTGATGCCGGCTAACAAATACTAATACTAGTCACTGGTCCTTCACACCTAAATGAGCTGATTATGAAACTAATCTTCAGATAGTACAGGTTACAACAAACAATGAACTATCGAAGAATTGGTATTAATTGAATAATCAGTTCACTGGACTTAGACCGAGGGGATCGGCAAATTGGTCAGCGAGCCAAGCTTGAGGTCAGAGAAAGCACATGTAGTATGGTCAGTTGCACATCGCGACTGAGACCTTCGCGCACACACATGGTCAAGCCACTGCCACTAAAACCTTGCAGGTTTTTGAACCCGATGGCATTGTGAGACTGTTTGTTATGACAGGGACACCGCAATTTGGCCTGTGCCAGATAAGGCCCTAACTAACCGTATGCACTAGATCGTACATAACATCGGACCAGGCCCATCCCAAATTTGAGTAAATTAACTGCTTGTTAATTGCAACTGATTGTGATTCACCTCAATTGTCACAGCACCGTTTAGTATTAAGTGAGGTGAACTTCTTACTGACCCATGCCAAAATCTTCTCCATACGATCGTGGCTCTTGACTTAACACAATATGGACCCATTCTGCTTTGTAAAGCGATCAGATTTCCTCACATATACAAGTATATTCTAGTAGTAATCATCGAATAAATGAAAATTCCAATTCTGATTGGCTACTAATCATATCAATGTTGGAATGGAAACGCGATCTACTATAGCAGGGATTCGTAGTTAATCCGAAGATTCGAATCACTTTTCGAATTCCTGCGAGAGAGGACAAATCGCGAGGAAAGTATCGGGATTCGAAAACGTCATAATCTAATTTCGTTTATCTACGGCAAGACATGACTTACATTTTAACACGACGACTAAGAGGACTAGGGCAGCACGAGAGGCAGTCATCTCACATGTGTATGTGTGTGTGTGTGTGCGAGTGTGTGTGTGCGAGTGTGTGTGTGCGAGTGTGTTTAATGACGACAAATAATGAACGAAACCAAATAAATCTCAATAACATGAAATTATCAGCAAAAACTAAAATACAGATGATAGTTGTAACTGGTGGTGCGCGAGTGCTCGATTTATTCCAGCGTAAAATCAACGTAATGATGTCGTCAGATTGTGTTTAATGAAAATCTAACTGCACGCTTATTTTTCGGTTTAGTAAACGGTTTCTGCCGAGCGAAGTTAATTAAGTGACTTTGCCGGGTGAAATCAGCTTATAACTGGCTTACACGCAGATACGGCGACGATGCTCCCTAGAACTGTTCAAACCCGCAGTTCATCGTCGCCTTCCTCGTCGCCGTCCTCGTCGTCGTAAATTCGGTTTAAGTCAACTGAATTTTCGAAATGAAGAAACGTTCAAAAGAAAATACCGACGTCGCAGGAGTATAATCTCGCGCCGACTTGACGGTTTTAAAATAATCAATTGATTAAACTTTTTTCTTTTCTTAAAGGGCAAATTCAGACAATAGACGAGACTGACTGATATAGAGAAGGGCAACTTATTACAAGCCAGATAGGTTACTTGGACAGCCGCGATCACGAGCGTTTTTGGTCCAGGTGGACTATTTACACAGACCAGGCCTGAGTCAAATTGGGTCGTGTCGCTTAGGCCAGACCAGAAACATCGGACCGAGCCTGAACCAAATTTCAGTACGGGTCATCCAAAAACTCGACCGCAGATCCACCAGAAAACAGGCTTCAATCTTTCTTAATCAGGGCATTATCTAAGTGTCGACTATCCGAACCAATCGGTGGAGATTAAACGTCCCGGAAATCTAAGTTCCCTTCCACCAGACACGAGACACAGGTAACGATGAAAATATGTAAATGAACCCGCTACCGGTAATCCCGTCTTCAAATTTCATAAGATTTCACTCTGACAGTATCGGAGTCATTTCGATACTTCGCGACTATTGCCGAGATGAGTCTACGATTGCATGACGACCTGTCAACTGATCGTTCATAATTTTCATCAGATTGAATTTATGTTCCGATGTTGAATGTCATCGCCCGCGCTCTCGCGCGATCTTCTCATTTCCACCTGTCATTATTTTTAAGGGCTCGACGACGCGCGCGCCCGCGTTCTCACAATCTCACGTGTGTAATATTGAGAGAATCGCAAAGTCGTCCTCGTACAAATCCCGATACCGAAGCGCGTCCGGTTTTTATCCTTCCCTCGACGCCGCATCACACGGAATTTTAAAACCGATTCACGCCGATTCACGTCGATTCCAGGCGGTAAATTAATAGTATTTATTACCGATGACAGGTCAGGATATGCTCGTTTACGACTTGTGAATCTTCACACTCGACGCGATTAACATCGTTAATACTTAATTCTGAAATTCTACCCCCTTTACCCGGAATCGTGCAAACCTCACGCCGGGGACAACAGTCAAAGACATCGCACATTGTTGATGAGTCACTCGGAACTGATGGTCAGCTCTTCCATAAGTCAAGAGACATTCTACAAACTGTTTTAGTAGAAAACTGAATGAATTATTCAATTCAATCCATAGACATCGAAGGGGGTGTGGCAAGGGGTGCAAGTGTACCCTCTTTGTTCATTTTGGCACACTCGTTTTTCATAAGTCAAGATACATTCTACAGACTATCTTAGTGTTTTAGATCAGTGTACGAGCAATTATCTCATTTAGATAATGGCTCGTAGGTTTAGTGTAGTATCAAGTGCGTGGTTTGCATGTGAACGCGTTCTGGCCACGGGCCCGCATTTGACTCGGGGCCTGATCCGGGCCAATTTTGCCCAGACCAAATCGGCTTACAAAACTATCCAGACAGTCAAACGGTAACTACAATCAGCAGCGTATTGAAATGTGACGTGTTGAGTCGACGAAAGTTTTTTTTTCGTGCATCAGTCGAATGTTGTCTACGCAGGAGATTATAGAAGAACAATACACAAGCCGATACTGTTTTATAATAGCAAAACTGAGCAAAGCGAATAGCAAAACTGACAAAGAACAATCTTTTCATTTATACACACACACCCCGAACACACAGATCTTTGTGATATGCTACAATGGTCATTATGAGCTATTGCCTAGCAACTCGTACTAATCCTGTAGTTTCTCTTTTCACTCATTAATTAATGAAATGCAGAAAACGCAGTCGAGTATACAGAAGCTCTAGGAGAAGTTGTTTTCACCTCCTCGACGACGGTGGTGGTGGGCGCCGGTGCGGAGGGAGTCGCTCGAGCCCCCGATAGACAACATCCAGATCAAATCAGACACAAACATATTCCATTAGTGTATTAAAGAAGACCGCTAAATTCCGGCATCATATATATATATATATACACTTATAGAGCGAACACCCCGGTGAAAATATAATCACGGATAAGTCAGTGAACACTTTCCCAACTTGTCAACAGACCAAGGACGGATCTAGACTTCTTTGAAAGGGGATGGACCTGAAGATTGGAATGAGCACTCAATTTGAGATTTGGCAATAGGAGGGCTGCAAGTGCTAAACATTGGTCGGGGTTCTGGTGGCCCTCCAACAGTTTGGGACATGAAAGGGCTTTTCCAGTCCTTATCACACCCTGTTTGGATTTTTGAAATTTCCTTTGCGAAGAAGAAATCTATGCAAAATAATCACGAGATATGAAAAAAGTATCGTAACCCATTTTTTGTAAACGCAAGAAATACGAGTTCAAAATGCATTTTTACGGCTTATAAAATTGAATTATTCAAATATCTTCAAGCGAATTTCACAGTATAGATGAGATATACATATCGAGTATCACATACTTTAAATGGAGATACGACCGACCGACTTATCTTCTCAAATTTCATACGCAATGTTCTCGTATAAATTATAACATTAGCCGCCGCACGAAGAAAATCTGCTGCTTAAAGGTGTCATGAAAAATGTATCCGCGACAATATTGATTCATTACAGAAAATCACAATTACGCATTTGTCGCATGAATATTTCATACGATGGCTAAGCGCAGAATGAAAAGAATAGTTAAGTTTTGTTTTTTCTAAGAGTCAGCTATCTGCTGACAGAAAGCACTTTGGTATTCAGTGAACACTTGTGACTAGCCATGCAGTCAATTCAAAAACTAGCGGATCATTCTTGACTTTCTCACTGTCACGCTCTCTCTCTCTCTCTCTCTTTCTACACTTTCTCAGCTTTGCCTCATGTGACAATCACTTATTCTCGAACAACGATAAACAGTACAGGATATATTTTTGCGTAGCGATGGTTTGTAAAACATATCGTGCGAAAGATCGAATCAAAGTTAGAAGGGAAAGCACACCTTTTCTATAAAGAGAGATCTGAGCCTTGCCCTCTATACCTGATTCCACTATTTGATTTCAACTCAAAAGAGCTGAATCATTACTTTCAAATCTTAAGCACGCCACACATTACGCACTTTCTTCATGATTTGTTGACGATTTTCATTGCAGCAAATTTGCTATAATATCACCTAGCGCGCTGTGGGCCGACAAATGGTCGCTAGTGATGGGCTAGAACGTATCGGCATCGAGCAAGATCTGCATTAAATCTCACTAACTAGTCCAACCTCACTTACTGCTCTAACCTCACTGACTAGTCCAACCTCAGACTGCTCTAACCTCACTGACTGCTCTAACCTCACTGACTGGTCCAACCACACTGACTGCTCTAACCTCACTGACTGGTCCAACCTCACTAACTAGTCCAACCTCACTTACTGCTCTAACCTCACTGACTAGTCCAACCTCAGACTGCTCTAACCTCACTGACTGCTCTAACCTCACTGACTGCTCTAACCTCACTGACTGCTCTAACCTCACTGACTGGTCCAACCTCACTAACTAGTCCAACCTCACTGACTGCTCTAACCTCACTGACCGGTCCGCCCTCGCTGACTGGTCGAGTGAAATAAACAAATAGTTTCATATTCGAAGGGCAGAATAATATATGGCTAACAAACTGAGAGCCGTGCAGGAAAATATCAAAGTGGTAAAGATCAAAGGCTACCGATATACACGCTATATGGGTTTCACAGCATGTCACAATATTGTTGTGCGATTCCTGACAACTTTTGCCTGAAAATGCCGTCGAACGAACGAACGAACGAACGAAGGCAGTCAAAAAGAACTGTAACCGATGAAAAATATCAAATCTTGATACATCACGAGGAAAACGACGAGATCAAAGCGAACCGTTCACTTCGACACCAGGCGAGCTGAAGAGCAACTAATTACTGATCGTGCACAGGTTTTCAGTAAATCTATGAACCTGCCAGTTAGACGACGACGAGACGGCGACGAGCCGCTGCTGCGGCTGCTGCTGCTGATTTCACGTCATTAGGAACACCTTTGTGCGGTGACCAGCCAAATGATAAACAAATTCATCAATACACACCTTAGTAAAAGCGGAAATTAATCTACATAACCACCAGTTCTTATTGCTTAATGAGATGTTCAACTAAACGGTGTCTCTGAAAGTCGAGAGACTTTCTCGATATAAATCAATTTGTATCATTAATCAGATCTCTCTCTTTCTATACGTGTAGTATGTAATCAACTCTCTCGTATTATTGCCCCAAAAAAAAAATGATACTCGACAAATCTCTTTTTCAAGCCTGTCTAAGGTCGAGGCGCATTTCATTTCCAGATTTGCGACGATTTCTGTACGTAATACATATATAAATATCTTATTACATTGAACACCGAAATCAATTTCCGTGTATATTAAAAAAGTATATATGTAATATATATATATATATATATATGATGTAAAATGCGTAATAGACTAGTAATTTATACCCAGTCGAGCAATTCGCGAATGAAAAAAATCTTAACTCCAAAATGGAAGCAAACGTTCAAAATTAGCTCAGTCAAGAATCCGGCGGTTGACAATTATCTGAGTCGCCGCATTCCTCGACATTCCGCGTAAACATCGACTCAGTAAAGTACACGGCTTAAGAAAAGTTTAAGTAAAACGTTCTACGGGACAATGAACGATGGTATAATAATAATAGAGGCACATATGCCACGGCTATTAGTTTGCCAGCCAATCATTTATACTAGCAGGAAACGATTTACTCGAGCAGTAAGCAGGTAGCAATTAGGGAGCACAACACTGACAAGGCTAAATAGCTGAAATGGGAGATAATTTCGCAAAATAAGCAGTAAGATTAGGCTTTTGCCACCATTGGGGGGATGATCGAGTCCGCGAGGTTTGAATTATAGGTGCATCACAGCAATAAAACTGTCGCAGCTAAGCGCTCGGTGAAATTATGGTTGTCACAATATTTTACTCTCATTCGATCTAGCGTCGACTGATCTCGTCGTCGTAACGCGGTTAGAAAAAATACCAGTCAGAAACGTCTTCTAAACATCTCCCGCGCAATCGGCGTTTCGATTTCTTAAAAATTCTAAAAAATGTTTGCTTTTTATCTCACAACAAACGCAGGACAGGTGCGAGACGATTCCATATTTGAGAATTAAAGCGAAATTTGTACTCACCAAACTTCCAACAGGAGTAGCACCATTTGTATATGGATATGAAGTAACAATATAGTTTGGCAGGGGACCAGGCCTGTCAACGGAAGGATCTGATTTACCTGTAACAATAAAAACATAACCAATGATTCATATAATCAACTCGAAGAGAAAGAGAAGGTATGGGAGAGAGAAGGAAGAGGCGGTTAGGGAAGACCTACGAGCACGGTTTAAAAAAAACTGAAAAAAACCTTCTCGCTATAGAAGCCCCACCCTGAAGACTATAAGAACATGATCTTAGTGTGATGATTAAAAGATTCAAAATCGCTGCTGAACGTAAAGGTTAAAGATGTTTTTTTTCTTCGCATTAATAGGAAATGAATTTTTTTTTTTTCAAAAAGTATAAGCTTTCACTTTCAGTTACGTTCAATTACTATACAGGAAAAGCAATTTCCATAGAAAACAGATTATCTAGATTGTAAGACATGAACTCATAGTCGTATTTCAGCTCGATCATTTCTGTTTTTAGACAGCTGATTCTGCCCGTTATCAGATGGAAAATCGGTCAGATCCGATCTGCGAGGGGTTCTTTTAGCGGAGGAGGCAAAATATAGAAGCGAAAAAAAAAAAACATCACCGGGTTCTAGTTTCAGAACGCTGAAACTAAAGAACCAATAATGCAGCTCCCGACACAGCCATCAACAATAGTGACGTGCTTGCAGTGTACCAACCGGTTTTTCAATACATTTTCTAAATGAATGAATTTACCTGTCTAGCGCATGAGTCAATACAGTTAAGAGCTATGGCACAGATGAGCATATTGATTGCAAATGAACGACAAAATCACAAACGCGGATGTTTCCACCATTGCGACAACATCGCGCGAGACCAAGCCAACTGTAATCATTATACCTCCAATATAGCAAGTCGACCCTATCGCTATATTTCCGGTCAAGGTACGAGGCTCATTTTCGCCGCGATCAACTTCAAGATGTTACATTTCCATGCGATAAATGATATAAATTCTGCCTAAGTTGCAGATAACGATAATCCTATTTTTCACCATCAGGGTTCGTACAGATCAATCATTCTTGGGTGTAAGGAGTTTTTAAGGAGAAAATTTCAGAGCCAGAGCCTAAATCACTTTTATATCCAATTAGACTACTCCTAAATCGGTACTGTTTATCTCGGTAAACCATCAAATTCAGTGGTTTTGTAAGACAATTTCTATCGCTAACACGACAAAAAAAAAAACGTTTCTAATTTGGTAACCGCCTAATTGGGGTAAAACCAAATCCAAGTCCAAACTGCATCGATTTATTGATAGCCTGGTTCACTGTACAAACTAAACAAAACATTTCTAATTGCATATTTCTCAAAATTGAAAAATTTTCTAGCATCTTGCTCAGATAAAAGGAGTTCTAAGCACCTTATAAAAGCATTTTCTGTATTTGAAAGGAGGTTTTAAGGAATGAAGGAGTTGTAGGGACCTTGCAAGTGTTCTACTGTTGATATAAGCATCTAATACAGTTTTATCAAAAAGTCATAATTAATACGACGAAAGGAATTCATTGATCGAACGAACGGTAGTTTAAAAACGTAGTCGGTGTTTGTCCTGCGGCACAATTTACAGGTTCGCTATATCAACGAGGAGAATTCTTTCTCGTAGATGATTAAGGTGGACATTCCAGCTACATTAGTCAACAAACTCAATATAAAGTTCAATGGGAGGAAATAGTCACAACAGAATTGTCATCGATTATCTGAACCGAAAAACAAGTTAACATGGACGATGGCAACCTGAACAGACCGACATCAAAACATCCACGTGAGACATCTAAAGAACAGTTGACAGTTTCAAAAATGTCTCATAGCCTTCATTTTATCCTAAAGAATCATGTATGTCGAGACGATACACGGAAGGTCGCAGCTCTTCAAAAAAAAAAAATGTCGAATATTTCATGCAGATTGCGTGAATCATGGGCCCTGAATATGAGTTACATGCCTAATTGTGTCAGTCACAATTCAAATCTGTGGTTATTATCGAAACTACCGCAAAATGACCATCCGGGGGTCATTATCATCACAGAATGATTGACCAATATCATATAGACCTATTATTTATGTATCGGGCCTAATTTCGCAAATGTTGGATTTTCTACTGCCAAAAGTACAAAATAGTTCAACAAAGTTACACGTTATGATACGAAATTTCCCTAGCCATATGTGAATGAAATGTCAGTTTACTGGCACATGTTCTAACTGAAAGTTAGCGAACTCAGACCAGACGTGGCAACAGCTTTACTTGCGGGTTTATAAGTCATTTCGGTACAAAATCAACGCACATGTTCAACTAATCGATGATACAACACTGATGACCGTTCGACCGATGGTCTTAACTTGCCATGTAGAACAGTTATAACGACAGTTTTAACTGTGTGGCCACGCAGGTCAGACCCCTGTGTAGATATGTCCCTGTTGAGTGAGGATAGGACTCAGCGTGAAGCCCGCTGAATACTTAAACCGTACGCATTAAGTTGAATATGATGAAGTTTTGTGATGTACAGAAACATCTGTATGTAAATAACTGATGAAGATTGAGTAGAGACATTTCCCTCAATACAGAGAACTAATTTGTAAAACATCACAGGCATGAAAAAATCAATCGGCTTGCATGCCACCGAAATCTACTTCTCAAACTCTTTTAAAAAACAACCAAATTCCTGCAAATAATTTGATGAATCTGGTGGATTTTAAAAACTGTGAAATCCGAAGAATTCTATGAAAGGCTATTCGCAGATTCTTCCCGGAGGCAGGTTGAACGGAATATAAACAAGAAATACCAACAACAAACAATTCTAAAAGGAACTAACACAGACTAGTCCGAGAGTAGTCGTCTGTTTATAAACAATATTTGTCGATGTTTTACGAAGGTCATAAATCGTGCGTGCCCTTAAAACCATAAAATCGATTGTTAATAATTGTATCGACGTTCGAAGCCTGTAATGACCATAAAAGTATGTAGCGTTCAAAAAAAACTATTTAGGTCATCAAAATACTAAGGTCAAGCAGATCAATAAAACTACGAGTCTCAAAATGAATTGAAAACATATGAATCAGTTTGAGATGATTTATAAATTCTAAGTTTATTCCATATTACGGTATTTTGCGATATGATACAATATCAATATATGTATATCTCGTACAATCTGCCTTATAGGCATACGTGTAATAATATATCTAATAGTTCAAATTTGGCCCTACGAAACGTGCCAAAACCTCCGCGGGTTTTAAAACACTTCTACGAATTTCAATAGGTAGCCTGACTAATACAGTATATAAACACGACGACGCTAAGCCTTGCACTCGCTAACCTACTGTACTAGATTACAGTATACTACACTACTCTACAGAGAACTCTCTATAAAGCTAAGCGTCCATTCTTTTTCTACTTTCAGACTAAGAACGGAATTCAATGGGTTTATAGATCTGTAAAGCTCTCAATGTATTTGTGGCTATTGCGAGTGACCCGGTTTTTCTATTTAGCCATACATTCCGGAAGCTAGATACGAATGCAACGTTGCTCTCCCCCTAAAAGGATGACTGACAACAACAACGCCGACGACGAATAATGCATTTTAAACCGGCCTCTTTAGCGTTCATCTATAGCGGAGAGATTCTCGGCAGGTCCCCGTCGTACGGTGGGCTGTATGAGTGAAAATCGTCGAGGTTATATGATATTCCTGTAGTAAGCTACTACTTACTACACGATCAGTTCATATATAATCTTCTTCAGCAAGAAAAAATAGCGGCGTTAGTGAGAAATGGGAGATGGCGCGAAGAATCAACTTTTAGCTTTTACAGCCAGGGGAGAAACCCGACCAAACTATCGCTAAAGACTCCGTGATTACCTGTAATCATCTTTAATATGATTTTTCTCATTGCTGAACGCAGTTGACCTGACCCCGACTGAGAGTTAGATTGATCGCGCAGCAGCACATGTGAACCAGTGCCAGTATCAGTCGTAGTCAATTTGATCTACGAGTCGACGCAGCGACCAAACAGCGCGACCAAAACTGATGATCTCATAAAATATCTTTTCTACAACCGAAACCCCGACTGCGTATTACTGAACCCCAAATACCCCGGGTACCCTTAAATATTTACTATCATAAAGTTGAAATGCCAGGAGATGACTAGGTACAATAACGCAGAACAGGTTTATCTATAAACCTGAAAACTGGCAGATTACAATCTGTCGTATAGTGCCTTCGTGATACACGACAACATTGATGATTGAATACAAGCTTTCCTACCAATAATTGACCAACTGGGGGTAAACCAACGATAACAGTGCAGAGATATACGTGTGGCAGCCATATTGAATAAACCATTCATTTCTGAGTGCGTTCAAACATTCTGGAAAAGTTCAGCTGTCAAACGTAATGAGTAATTCAAATCATTACAACAGCCCATGCTGGACACTATCTATAGCAATAATGAAACATCTAACTAAGTTTTGATCTAACCAAGGAACAATTTGACTCAAAATCAGTTTACCCATCATTCAGGCTCAGATTCCAATGTCAACTGGGCCTAACACCTATAGGCTAGGCCCAGGTGACTTTTTCCTTACCAGACTTTGCCGGCAGACCTATAAACTTAAAGGCCTTGAGTAATAGCTGGAATGATATGTGATTACTTGGTATCGAGCTTCGGCCTGGGCATATAGGCCCTAACTACTCAACATAATAGTATTGTTGTATCTAGGTTTCCATGGTTACAGGGATTTCCGATTAGAGAAGCAGCCCTAAAAGAACTTAACTCAGCCTCACCTAAACAGGTATAAGATCAGTCGACAGGTTTAACTTGGCAAGATTAAAACTTAGGCACCCAATGAATTTTGCATTTGATAACATATTTTGAGACACAATTTTACCTACAGCCGGTCGGCGTGCAGGACTACGGGCTTTCTATTGATCGGGCGAATGCAGGGAAGTTCGATCTCATCAAACAAGCAAAAAGAGTTAAAAGAACTGCAACTTCACAAGAAGTCGAAAAAGCTTACAGCGTTTAGTACTGTAGGGATAGGTGTAGACCTGTACTGTACACATCGTATAGGCCTGCGCCATACACACGCTATTACTGACACAACCAACATAAAGAGTAGACAAAGCATATTAGAGGGGGATAGATATAGATCTAAGGGCAGTTCTAGGACTCGACTGTCGGCCTGGCGGTAGGATACGATAAGACGAAAAACTTACCATCTCGATTTACGTTCACAGTTCCCTCGTCCTTTTCCGAATAGCCCGGACCCTGCTGATGTATAGTCGAGGATTTCTCCTAAAACGACACGACGATTCAAACATGAGATCTAAATCTTACCGTCGCGATCCACTACATCAACACTCATCATCACATATAGCAGGCCCTACCTCTTCGGTTTCGGTGACAAGTCCCAATTTATCCTCGGATAAATAGTTCTCCGATGAACGTTTTTCATCTTCGCCTTCGTCTTTGTAGACTTTGACCTCGTCGGTTGAAGCCAGATCGTCGCCTCCACCACCGCCGCTGCTCACATGCGGCATTATTGACGTCAAAGAACGTCTTTAACAACAGTAGAATTCTCGCTGCAAGTACGGATGAACACGTTTTATCATCGTAGCCGCCATGAAAATGTCCCCGCTGTCGAAATCAAAGCCAGGAGGAAGCCATTGCTCTCCGGGGCAAGCGAACGGCCAATCACAGAAGCCGTTACAAACGCGCCTCGGTTGCGCGCTGTCCCTATTATTATTCAAAGTAAACGCCGAACATCAAAGGACAAAGCGCCGTTTGATTGACAGGCGGTGGAGTATTGTCACGTCAATCATCAATCCGATCATTGGTGGTCGTGGCCGATACTGATGAACGAACGCCGCCTACTTTACTGCAAAAAGTATACAAAAATACTGAAAAATGTGAAAATCTGCCATTGCGCGTCCTCTAGCGGCCAGTAGCGGCCATAATGATTCACAATACGTATGATAATATTACTATTAATATAAGATAACTGATAGATGCTATTTATCCATCTATTTCAGGGAGGTGGCTCTCCATGGTTATCTGTAAACTAAGGCGCGATTTTGATCGTTCTTTTTTCAATGTTTCTGTATATATATTTATACCATGTTGAATTTTATGCAAAGGTGCAAATAAATTGTTGTATTATTTGTGTTTTTATCTTATTCACTGTCTATGGATGTGACCACGGCGCCATCGATGCGACGGGTTTGATTAACTTACATTTCATAATCTAAGCCCGAGGAGGGCACACGGAACGTCGTTCAACCAAACGTGGATATTCTATAGCCAAATGAACTTATTTGAATTATTTATTGAAACAATAAATTATAAGCCGCAGAACCATTCGTTCGCGTTGCTTTGCCTTTATTCCGCCAGATGGCACCCGAGGAATGAATGACACGAGCTTTACGCCAGCAAGACGAATGTAAGACGACCGCGCGTCGCACCACCACAGGCCTTATATACTTTAACTGTTACACAGGCCCGTACCCAGGGGGTAGCGTTGTGCAACAGCATCTCCAAGCAAGATCCCGAGTTCCGCTATTTTTGTCAAAGATAATTCATTAGATTACATTAACGGGTGCATTTGTGGCTTAAAATGGGGTCCCAAAATTAACTTTTTTTTTCATATTACATGTAATTTGTAATAAAGTCCCTGGCTTCATTTAGCCTTATTTAGCATAGGCCTAAACTCAATTCATTATACAGGCATACATCAAATAGCCTATGCATGTATGTTTATAGGCCTAATAAACAGTAACTTTCTGAAGAGAAATGAAAGGTTTTGCGCAAATCTGTAATTCAATGTAATTCACTGTAATCGAGGTGTGATAAGCTGTAATAGCTGTAATAGCCAGATAAAACCAGTAATATTTGGCATAAATCTGTAATTAAATGTAATTCGCTGTAATTAGGGTGTAATAAGCTGTAATGACTGTAATAACAGGTTTTACAGGTTGCCGGTTTTATCTGGTTATTACAGCTATTACAGCTTATTACTCTTTAATTACAGCGAATTACATTGAATTACAGATTTATGCCAAATATTACAAGGTTTTATCTGGTTATTACAACTATTACAGCTTATTACACTTTAATTACAGCGAATTACATTGAATTACAGATTTATGTCAAATATTACTAGGTTTTATCTGGTTGTTACAGCTGTTACAGCTTATTACACTTCGATTACAGTGAATTACATTGAATTACAGATTTATGCCAAATATTACTAGGTTTTATCTGGTTATTACAGCTATTACAGCTTATTACACATTAATTACAGTGAATTACATTGAATTACAAATTTATGCCAAATATTACGTATGTTTTATCTGGTTATTACAGCTATTACAGCTTTTTACACTTTAATTACAGCGAATTACATTGAATTACAAATTTATGCCAAATATTACGTATGTTTTATCTGGTTATTACAACTATTACAGCTTATTACACCTCGATTAAAGCGAATTACATTGAATTACAGATTTAAGCCAAATATTACTAGATTTTATCTGGTTATTACAGCTATTACAGCTTATTACACTTTAATTACAGCGAATTACATTGAATTACAAATTTAAGCCAAATATTACGTATGTTTTATCTGGTTATTACAACTATTACAGCTTATTACACCTCGATAACAGCGAATTACATTGAATTACAGATTTAAGCCAAATATTACTAGGTTTTATCTGGTTATTACAGCTTATTACACTTTAATTACAGCGAATTACATTGAATTACAGATTTATGCCAAATATTACGTATGTTTTATCTGGTTATTACAACTATTACAGCTTATTACACTTTAATTACAGCGAATTACATTGAATTACAGATTTATGCCAAATACTACTAGGTTTTATCTGGTTATTACAGCTGTTACAGCTTATTACACCTCGATTACAGCGAATTACAGATTTATGCCAAATATTACTAGGTTTTATCTGGTTATTACAACTATTACAGCTTATTACACTTTAATTACAGCGAATTACATTGAATTACAGATTTATGCCAAATATTACTAGGTTTTATCTGGTTATTACAGCTGTTACAGCTTATTACACCACGATTACAGCGAATTACATTGAATTACAGATTTATGCCAAATATTACTAGGTTTTATCTGGTTATTACAGCTGTTACAGCTTATTACACCTCGATTACAGTGAATTACATTGAATTACAGATTTATGCCAAATATTACTATGTTTTATCTGGTTATTACAGCTATTACAGCTTATTACACCTCGATTACAGCGAATTACATTGAATTACAGATTTATGCCAAATATTACTAGGTTTTATCTGGTTATTACAGCTTATTACACTTTAATTACAGCGAATTACATTGAATTACAGATTTATGCCAAATATTACGTATTTTTTATATGGTTATTACAGCAATTACAGCTTATTACACTTTAATTACAGCGAATTACATTGAATTAAAGATTTATGCCAAATATTACGTATGTTTTATATGGTTATTACAGCTATTACAGCTTATTACACTTTAATTACAGCGAATTACATTGAATTAAAGATTTATGCCAAAAATTACTAGGTAGTTTACATCAAGATCTTTATGTATTTTTGATATCATGTATATAGGGCTATATCATGAATTGAGTTTAGGCCTATGCATTGCGTATATCTGAGGCTAAATGAAGCCAGGGACTTTATTACAAATTACATGTAATATGGAAAAAAAGTTAATTTTGGGACCCCATTTTGAGCCTTATATAAACGGGTGACGGGTTTAGGTTGTCGCGAAATATCCTCTTTCTCTTGGACGGAAATGCATCTAAAACGCTTCCAATTTTCAGGATTTTGGGCAAGACCCCCAAACCACACTCAGGGGCTTCTATGCCGGCAAATAAGTTCACCCTTATCGAAATACGCATCCATCCTAAATAGAGACCGCCCATTGGCCTGACCAACTTAACCATAGCAAACGTACAAGGTAGTCCATCGAATTTGTTTTGATTCAGCTGAACACGGGCGTTTTTGTTATGTGCAATGTAATATCCGATTAACACGATGCGACCTTATTGATCACAGATACAAAACATCGAAAACATGTTGACAACAACAAGGAGTCCAGTCAGTGACATCATGTCCACTCTTGGTGAAATGCTTGCAATCTAATAATCCCAATATTCGCCAAGTGGCCTAAAATGATTTGTCACATTTACATTGCCAAAAAAATGTTTTTCCAACAACGATATTGCATAATCTTTTAGAATATCTTAAATTTCTATAATCATGAGTTTTAGTAAATTTGAATCTTTTTGAAAAAACGAAACCTTACATTTCTACATAATTTTAGCCTTTCTTATCATAACAACATCGATCTACCATTGCTATCATTATTATCATCTAAAACTGATACAACCCCTTATTACAGAAGGCGCAATTCATAATATAGAAAAAGAAAATTGCAATCAAACGGTGTATTTCGAAATAAAATTACGCAGTTTAAAACCAGTAATACAGGAAGTAGATGGTATGCTTATCTGAAAATATGAATCAAGCGCGAAATGAAGGCAACCCTGGAAGTATCCTCCGTCGAGATGGAAGTGTCAACAAAAGCGCCACATTTCTTTTTTTCGCGGAAATAATACAATAGCTTTCGTGGAAACCTAGGGTCGCCCTAAATATCAGCTAATGAAATACGAACATCCGCATTATCTGAAAGGGGGAACTACAGAAAAAGATTACTTTTCCCCGGAAATTCTGAGAGGATGTGCCCTCGTCAGAGATTGACGCTATTCAGCCCTCGCGGAGTATTACCGCATTCGTCACTGTTTTCTCTCATTTGCGTCAACAGTCGAACGAACGGCACTCGGTTCGTTCAGTTTTATACCTGTCGATGTATTGTAACGGCGGAAACGATGTTGATTGGTGATACGGCCACCGTCGCTGGCAATATACTGTAACCATGGTAACAGTTTGCGCTTCATTTCAGCTCGGTTAGGCGCATTGTCGCGTATGAGTCTCATACAAGCAGTGGTCGGCAAAATTCAGGTACGCTTCGGTTCGGCTTCTCTTGAAAACAAGGTATGTGCAAGTTCATTTCTTATAAAGTTTCGGGATTTTTTCCTGATGAAATGAAGTTTTCTATATTCGATCTTGATAATCTAATCACTAAATCGTTTGGCTAAACGTTTCATTGCATACTTCGTATTTTTGGACCCTCGATATCTGTTTGCTTGTTGCATTAATACGTACATAGCTTTATCATGTCAGGCTTCACCTTGAGCTGAAATGAAGTTCATTTCAGCTCAAGGCGACGCCTGACATGATAAGCTGAAGACGCATCTAATGCAATGTAATTTAGCGTGATCTTTGGGGGTTATCAAGACAAGGTCTTTAAGCTCGACATAAGCTATATAGCCATTTCAAAGCAAAACTTGAATTTGGATTCATACAGCATTGGTGTATTCAGAAGTTTTTAGTATTTTCTCTGCAATGTTTGAATTAACATTTTTCTGCATAAGAACGGTGTCTATGAATAGGGTCATTATCTAGGTATACATGTCTAGTGTCAGGGTTATCAAATAAAGAAACATCAACACCTGCGATTGTCAATGCTGTCTCCAGATTATCGACGATTATCGCTGAAAAGTCGAATATTCAATAAATACAATGCATTCATTTGCATAGAAAGGCATCTACGGTTTCAGCTTCCGGTGTAGATACGTGCAGGCCTAGATAGCACTGATGGGGGTATATGGCTAATTGGGAAACGATGTTAGACGAACCCAGTGGCACGAGCTCCTCTGCGGCAGAGGCAATCAAAACCTGGCCGCCGGTATGAAGGCATAAAGCTGATAGATTATTTCCTCTGCATTTGGTTTGTTATCACTTCTTTTCGCAATCAAGAACAATTGCTATTATTTCGATTTATGTATTTTTGCCCACTAGCATTCGATGGCTACCCATAAGTATAAATGTATTGTTATATTTTGGTTGCTCTGCCTCTTTGACACCCACACACGTTGCCGTGCATTTATAGCACCCCAACAGGTTGTAAGATGAGAGGCCTAACCGTCAGGTGCAGTGAGGTTGTCACTTGATCAATTTAATTCATCTATTTTCAGAATCCGCCACGGGCAATGAAAGCACTTAACTAAATTTAGTCTAAAAAGATTAGTTCTAAAATGTCAAAATACACAACGAAGGTAAGCAAATGTCAATCAATGAAAAGTTCGCTAAAGTAAAGGTGGAAACTGAGTTAATCCGAGATCTAAAAAAGTTAAAGCTTTTTCACGAATTAATTTTCAAGGAAATGCATCGACGGCATTGCTCAAAACGGGCCACAAATAAATGAATATCAGTCAAAGGCGGAAATTTAATCTCACAAATCTATTAGATTTAATGTAAAACTGTGATTATGTTCATCGTCACCGTTTTGCAGATCTACGACGTCTCACACAAGATATTAGAGATAATCTGTTGCCGAAATGGCTGCTGTGACACGTGGTTCGAACCGGACAAAAAGAAACAAGTCATTCAGAAAAAAGATATCGAATATCAGTTTCGAGAACCGGAAAGCATTCGTCTAAACTCTGATTCGGAAAGCGTGAAGAGTCTCAGCATTGGTCGAGATCGTTTAGACTCGGACAATTCGGCTATTGACTCGATTTGTTCGACGTCTTCACTGGAAGGACGTCGTGCGGGTACAACCCCGGTCATCGATATGAAACCGATTGAATTCTGGACGGCTAATCGCGAGACTGTCCAGCCCCGAACCCCCAGACGTCGTCTAGCCAGTGAGCAGGACATCGATGTGTCCGAGTTCAGACCGGATCTCTATTCCAACGATAGTTTCCAAGACGAATGTTTGACCGACGAAGAGAAATTAGCTCGATTCAAACTGGGCCAAGTTCATTTCAGTTTACAATACGAAATACCCTCGAAAACTCTGATAGTGAAAGTGATCGAGGCACGTGACTTACCGCCGCCGTATTGTTTAGATCGTAATAGACACGATATGGCTCACAGCAACCCGTATGCAAAGGTGGCCCTGTTGCCCGACCAGAAAAACTCCTATCAGACATCAGTGCAGAGAAAAACACAGTGCCCGGTCTGGGGAGAAATGTTCTCGTTCGAACTACCGTATAAAGAGGCACAGCGTCGAACCCTGGAGATCATAATCAAAGACTTCGATAAATTTAGCCGCCATTGCGTCATCGGCCAAATCCACCTTCCCCTAGAAAATGTCAATATCATTAAAGGGAGGCACATGTGGAAACCTTTGATGCCATCGACGAAGGTAGGCATTATTTTAAATGTTCTCAAAATATATAATTAATTTTCTTATCAATAATATTACTAATTTGTGACGATCAATGAATAAATTTCAAATTTTGAGAAATATTTGTTCACATATTCCACGTAAAATCATATATATATATATATATATATATATATATATATATATATATATATATATATATATATATATATATATATATATATATGTACATTCCAGCACACACAACATTATACACACCATTACATTGCCAATTTAATGATCGTTGCTATGGTGACAACATCCGACCTTTCTCTCGCTTGCGCCTTATCGACGTAACCGGTAGTTCTGTGCTCTGTATGTTCGAACCAAAGTCGAATTATTTCATGCCACAACGAATATAATACTATTCGACAATTTCAGCTTTTAATGATGGATCTTCAGACTTATGCGACGTATGGGTTCTTGTTGAAAGCCAGTAATAGATTTGTAACCAACTCAGACTAATAACGTTTTCTTCGTCAATCACTTGGATATTGTCATCATTTTCATTATCAAGTTGATTAGCAGTTTAACCATACGCATACCCCTTGAGAGCTATGTTTTTGACAAATCTAAAACCATATATCGCTTTATAATCATAATTCAAAGTATATTCACTTAAAATTAACCCAATTATGTCATGATTGAGAGAAACCGAGTTTGTGAAAGGTATTCAGATTAGTACCAAAACCTTCTGCACGCACAGATCCATCCAAACCAAACTGAAAAAATGGCCTGTAAACTGTCTCAAGGACGTCGGATATTTTTGGTAGGAAAACATCTATCAAAGTCTCAGAAACGTCGATAATTTTCAATCTTTTCTGTTTTTCAGGAAAGACAGGATCTCGGGGAAATCCTTCTATCAATTAATTACTTGCCAAGCGCCGGTCGTCTGAATATTGACGTCATCAAAGCCAAACAGCTACTACAAACTGATTTAGTCGGGGGATCAGGTATAAAGCACTGAAGCTCAATTACTACGGCTTATATCCAGTACCGGTATATCAGTGAAACTATCGAAACATTAATTAACCCTTTCAGACTTCGCCGAGTATAAAGATTTATAGTACTCATAAGGCTAAACAAAAATTATACTTTGTTTCTCCGCATTGGCCGGGTCATTTTTGTAAAAAATTAATATGATTTTAAAAAATTGTAATCAGTTCATCTCTATAGCGGCCGGGTCTGTTATGGTAAAATAAATCATGATTTTAAAATAAGTAATGTACAGAGATAGGTCAACTTTTAAGCTCAGCAGAGCTTAGCCTCAGCATTTCACGTATAGGCCATTCATTCTACAACTGGGAGATGATGTATCGATCAGATTATGGCTCGAAACTAGTTCTCCTTAAGTCTAATAACAAGACGCGCCCCGTGGGATTTATATGTCAAATACTCATCGGGTTCATCTTTCGTTGCAGATCCTTTTGTCAAGGTCACGCTCCTATACGACGATAAAGCGATGAAGACGAAGAAAACTTCGACGAAAAAGAATACGATTGACCCGGTGTTTAACGAGTCGTTCAATTTCAACGTCACACCGGAGCAACTGGAGCACACGAGCGTAGCAGTTACCGTCTGGGATTACAACTCGAAAAGTAAAGACGATTTCGTGGGCAGAATCGTCATCGGCACGTACACGACCGGGCCGCACGAGATTACCCATTGGAACCGTATGATACGGTCGCCTCGTTCACCCGTAGCTCAGTGGCACACGCTTCGCTCGCGTAAAGAATGCGACAGCAAAGTCGTCATCATGAACTCGTCGTGAATGACGATCGACGTGAAAAAAAATAGAAGAAAACGTGTATCCGGTAGTACGATGTAATATCAATAGTAAGCGAAATCGTATTGGAACATAAAAGAAACAAAGTACAAAAAAAACTTGTAATAATCATGTGCAAAATAGTTTGAAATTTAGATAGTAAAAGTTTCAAACTAGTTGCAGTAGTTTTGTTATACTAATATCAAAACCATGAAATACTCAAAACATAATTCTTAAATATCAGTTTCATGGAAGGATATGTTTCGATCTCTTTTGATGTAGCAAACAATAGCGCACACATTCATTTACCTTAGGAGATTAGTAATACTTAAATGTAGTAGCGAATTATTGTACAAAATCGAAAAGAAATAATCACAAACTTTAGCACAATGACTAGTTTATTCATTATTTAACGCACAACTAATAAACGAGCTTCGATTTGCTGCTTTGATAGAATATGACTTCCAGAAATATCAAACGAAAAGGCTGAAAAGTTCATTAGAGAATTTATAACACTAGAACACAATGTAATTCATATAATATCAGCTGTTGTGTATTTCGCGTATAGTTGACCCGTCGCCTCTTCGATGCAGACCATGAAAATGTGTAGGATCTGGATCTGTTATCTGTTTAGAGAATGCCCCTCGTTTCGCCGGTTCGTAAAAGATATTTTTTCGTGTTTTTATTACAAGGGCATACTCAGATATTCACCAAAATGAAAACAAATAAACCATAATCATTTTCAGAAACCAGTGAAATATTAGAAAATAACCGAATTTTGTTTCTGATCGCGATCGCTTCTGATTCTAATTTACACAGATTTCCTGAGGCATTACCTACAAACGATTGTATTATGTGATTTGTTGTTGATTCAAGATTGCTGTTAAAAACATTGTTCAGTCATTTGAACTTTTATAAAATATATATAAAAGCCCCTGTTATGTGTATATTTTTCTAGTTATTGCAGTTATACAAGCGACGTTGCTGGCATTATTCAATACTTCATATGGACGTGATGATAACGTTCTAGTCGAAACGCTTCGTTTATGTAAGACAGCGCCACTGGCGAACAGATATCGTCTGAGAAAGATGTCGAGATGATAATTTTTATTTTTGAAAAAAAAAACCAAATACCAAAACTGTAGGAAATTATTTTTGCGCGTATTAATGTATCAGCCGCTACCTATTGCAAGGTTATCTATAATAACAATATAGATACGTAATAGAAAATATGGGCAAAACACCAGAACCGAATAAAAATTACCGTCGCTTTTAATAACATGTATAGAGTCTATTTTGATTTTTTTAACCTTTTATCAACGCCAGTTCATGTGATATTGCATTCGTGATCTAATACGAGATCAGATTGTCCCGAGATAGAAAATGACGAGCAAGTTGTCGACTGTGTTTCGTTTACAAAAAAAAAATACATATATTTTGTAGAAATCATATATCCGTATACTATATTAAAGATGTAAAGACAATGTAAAGACAATGTAAAGACAATGTAACGTGTATAACGAAGTGAAAATGAATTTAGTCAAATACTAAATAACATTCTAAAAACATACGTTACGACTATGTTGTACGTGTACAGTGTAAATCTTACCTTCCCAGTGAGTTGTAAATAATCGAAAAAAATTGTGATTTGTGACCTTAAGTTAGGTATATTATTTTTTATACTATATTTACATAAGATTAATAATATTTATGACGTATTCGTGTCTAATGTCGAAAATTGGTAGTCGTATATCGTATATTGTGTCCATCGACCTTGGAAACTGTTGTATATTGACGTGTTGACTGTGAGTGCATACGTAACCACAATAAATCTGTTATGTATTGTCAAAACCATTAGATATATATATATATATATATATATATATATATATATATATATATATATATATATATATATATATATATATATATATATATATATATATATATATATGTATATATATATATATCATTATACAAAATATTGTTATGGCTTGTACGTATGTTTGTAGTTTAGAAAGTGAAATAAAATCGCACGATTTGCAGAAATGATCGTCTTTATTATCGTGTGTTGGGAAAATATGATGATCATGATCATGAACTTGAACTTGATATATCGCTGCGTCAAACAGTGACGCATATAACGACGGAAGTTATCCCCGTGTCAACAATCCTTCCGAAAATGACTAAAGTCTAAAGAAAATCATGAAATGAAAGGAATTTGGTTCGTTGTTTTTAGCTAAGAGAATATATGATTATCCACATTACAGTTACACAGTATATTCCACATTCTTAAACCCTTTGAATGTAGCAGTGTAACTACCTCAATATACCTCATTTCTCATTTGATGCTCATGTGCTATAAACCCTATTGAGAAACTAAGGAACTATAGGGTATGACACTGGGGATCAATGGGCAGTCACTTTACAGGGTATGTCATACCCTAGAGGTAAACTAAGGGTAATAAAACACAAGGAGAAATAATGAAATAAAAATTACATATTTTGGGTATCCACGTGAGGCTTCAGATTATTTGCGATTGAGTTCGTTCCTTGTTCTAAAGTAATACGAACTGAAAAACTCTTTATTTGATAAGCTTTTCTTTTATCTTATCTAATTAAAGCTTTGACCCGATTGATACATATCGATTGAAAAAGGGTAAACAAGTGAACGCATTATATACTAGTCAACCATTTTCGATACATTTTCATATCCGACTCCGAAATTTCGCAATACACGCAAATGAATTGATGATGCATTGTTTTTGGTGCATCACCGTGCTAACTCTAGCACTCTGTTTCGCTAATACGAAGTCCGTATCTGTGAAAGATTATATTTCAAACTATATAACATCTTATTGGCGACCAGAGACTGGCGATGAAACGAAGACTGACCAATCAAAATGTGGATACGCGGTAAGAAAAACTTTGTACTATATGAATTTCTATGGAAGATTCATCAAAGTTTGATGCAAGTCTAGAAGCAATATATTTATTGTAGAAAAAACGATATACTTTTCAAAATTATTTGATGATTCCTAAATGCATCGGTTATACATTTATTAGTCTTAATGGACATAGTCGAGTAGAAATTAGTATGAGGGATTGTAAATATGATTAGTTGTTATTGAAAGGCGTGTAATCCAGGGAAAACTGGGATGTTAAATCTTCACCTTGTGCCTCACACGCATGACGATGTTGGCTGGCTGAAAACAGTGGACCAATATTTCTACGGAGGTAAGAGCCGTTTTATTTTCTGCCGAGCGATGATTTTTATAAGTACTCGCTCACGTTTCGATCCATCCTAATTTCAGCGCGTAATGAAATACAAAAAGCGGGCGTGCAGTACATCTTAGACTCAGTGATAGCACAACTTAAAGAGGATTCCACGAAACGATTCATCTATGTCGAAGTTGCATTTTTCCATCGTTGGTGGCTTCAACAACACGATTCAATCCGTCACAATATTAGAAACCTTGTTAACTCAGGTATTTACGGTTCGTCGAGCTGTCACGTGAAGCTCATCAGTTTATCAACGTTCGATGGACACTTATACTACTTTCTAGTGCATCGTTTATGTCGTTTCTTAAATCTTAAAGAAAATGCGCAATATCTGTATCTGTAATGCTTAATTGACGTGTATGTATTTCATATCATCAGGTCGTTTAGAGTTTATACTCGGTGGTTGGTCTATGAACGATGAAGCTTCTACTCACTATTCCGGTATAATTGATCAACATACACTCGGCCTTAAATTCATTAAGGATAATTTTGGAGAGTGTGGCCGTCCTAGAGTTGCCTGGCAAATCGATCCATTCGGTCATTCCAAAGAGCAAAGTTCACTTTTTGCTCAGGTAAGAATTTAGATTTCGCGCAAACAAGATGAAGCCGTTTGATTAAAATCGATTGTTTACAATGTATTTTAGATGGGTTATGATGGCCTGTACTTTGCTCGGATAGACTATCAAGACAGAGCTAAACGAAAGAAAGAAAAGCAAATGGAAATAATTTGGAAAGCCAGCAATAGCATTCCAGGTAAATAAGAGAATGGATATCTTTCCTCTCAGATTCAAAATCATACTCAACGTTGTAATCTTTATTTCAGGCAGTAAATCCACTTTATTCACTGGAGTTTTCTACGAAAACTACGGGCCTCCGCCAACATTTTGTTTCGACTTTTTATGCGCGGATCCGCCCGTTATGGTATGTCGTTGGTTACCGATAAGCGTCAAGTCAGAGATTTAAAATCTGGTAAAATTCAACTGATGAATGATTGTTAAATTTCACAGGATGATCCGAGGTTGCACGATCGTAATGTAAAAAAGCGCGTCGATGACTTCATAGCTCACGCCCTGAAAGTGGTGAGTTTGAAATTGTGAAAACTAGTCGAACACGATAAGTGCAAAATCAAATCTTACCAACCGAAATCTTACTCTGTCCACCATAGGGAAATCAACTTGTATTTTACATTCAGACGATTCTAATATTATATCGAAAAAAGTTATTCACAATCTCATAGTGAAGGAAGATAAAACGAATGTTCCTATTAATCATAATTATTGCGCTTTTTGATTTAGGCAAAAAGTTACCGTACAAAAAATGTCATGTTGACGATGGGCAGTGACTTCACATATCAGGATGCGAACATGTGGTATTCTAATATGGATAAACTGATTGAATATATCAATAACAGGGTACGAAATATAACAACTACGTTCATACAATCTCAATCTTACTTAAATGTTCACTGATTTCATTTGATTACTATCATTAGCAAGCTAACGGAAGTAAAATAAATGCCTTTTACTCGACGCCATCTTGCTACCTGTACGCCAACAATAAAGCTGGTTTGAGGTGGCCGACAAAAAGTGACGATTTCTTCCCTTACGCGAGCGATGCTCATCAGATGTGGACTGGATATTTTACCAGTAGACCGGCTTTAAAATATTACGAAAGACAAACCAATAGATTTCTGCAGGTAATTTCATTGAAAATATGGACTAGGAACTTTTCTGAAGATATCACGTGATCATCCATTTTATCTACGAATGCTTGTAGGTTTGTAAACAGCTCGATACGTTCGCTAAACTTCGACAACAATTTGGAAGCGATCTCAAAATACGGGCGCTCAGTAAGTTCACTACTTTTCGTTGCCGACAATCAAATCCAGATCTATCGACGGATTTATCTATTCTCTACCAATAGTTTTTTTAAATCCCCTTTTGGTATATTTTTCTCAATTGTTTTCAGAGGAAGCGATGGGAGTAATTCAACATCACGACGGTGTCAGGTATGAAATTGTCTTACAGTCGTTCAGCGCATCACGTATAATTCCGACATAGAAACAGATCTTTCTTTTCAGTGGAACAGAAAAACAACATGTCGCTTATGATTACGCGATGAGACTTGCGAATGGAACGACGGAATGCGAGGTGAATTATCTAAAATACTACTTCATTGCGAATTCAAATATCAATCGTCATACGGCAAAGAATTTTACATATTTAAATTGGTTGTAGGATGTTGTGAACGAAGCTATGAAGAAATTGCTGAGTGTAAACAAATCAAAACCTCTTCCACGACTGACATTCTGTCACCAAACTAACATCAGTCTATGCTCAGTTTCAAGTGTAGCGAAACAGGTATTTTCAAATTCGAATTATCAAATCGAAGGAATATGACGCAATCCATAATGCTTTCTTTTTTTACTAGTTTACAATGGTTGTATACAACCCGTTATCTCGTCCAGTTACTGCCTGGTTACAAATCCCAGTTAACGGTAACGCCTACAATATTTCAGACACCAACGGACATCCACTCGCAGCTACTGTACGTAAAACACCTTCGCCAACATCTCATTCCTTACTTACCATAGTGGATTGACCATTCTGATGATTATGTTCTAGATTATACCAGTAAGCCAGAGAACACAAGCGATACCCGAGAGAAAATCATCAAATTACACTTCCAGAAACGATATTGTAATGAAGGTTGAATTACCAGCGATGGGACTGACCACTTATATGTTCCAACTTTCAAAAAGTTCGCATCGTAACAACACATTTATCTCAAAGGCAAAGTGATTGATTATATTTCAGTATATATCATCGAAATGTGGTTTTTCTTATGAAAGGTCGAGCGTTGAAACTGTTGCAAACTTATGGAAGGCACGAAGTACGAGGACCGTATACAATTGAAAATCAGGTAAAATATCACCATTAACTGAAGGTTTCTAACTACTTTAAACTGAATACTATGCGATATCGTTATGTCATCTCCATTGGGATTATCATCTTATTGCAGCATTTAAGAGTATATTTCGATGGACAAACTGGTATGATTTCGCGTATTGATAATCTAGATGAACAGCTACATCTGCCTCTTCATCAGTCACTGCGATATTACACCGGATTTCCTGGAAATAATTCTCAACCCAAGTTTCAAGCGTCGGGAGCGTATATCTTCCGTCCTATAGAAAATAGACCAAACCCAATAGTCAACAAAGTTCGCAATACTTTGATGAAGGTAATAAGTAGTCGAATAGAACACTCTAATCCGTGTCAACTGTAGACAAATGAAGAACTCCCTAAATTCGATGGAATTTATTGAAATAAAACCACAACGTTTCGGAGTATATACAAACGTTACAATCCACTTAACACGTTAATTGAATTTCCTATTTCTGTTAATCTATAGGGAAAAGTCGTAGAGGAAATGCACCAGGAATTTAGTCCCTGGGCCACGCAAGTTGTAAGACTAAGGGATAATGAGAAATATGTGGAAATTGAATGGACTGTTGGTCCAATACCCATCAGGTAAAGCGTTACATCAAGACAGGAATATGAACACTGTTCTCTTATTACTATGTGATAGCTTAGTGGATATATAATTACACATTTTAGCGATGGCAAAGGTCGAGAAGTGGTGAACTATTTTCAGAGCGGTTTAAAAACACATTCAATGTTTTATACGGACGCAAATGGACGCGAAACACAAACACGACGGTACAAAACATATTCGTTAGATTAACATGATTTTCTTAACCAGATTTAGATCATTCTGCGGGTTATTTCGAACTTTTTTATCTCCCACTAGTTGAGTTTGTCAGTGTAGTTTGTCGTTTCAGTCGGAATTATCGCCCGACCTGGACACTTCAACAAACTGAATCCGTTGCAGGAAACTATTACCCGATTAATGCATACGCGTACCTTAAAGTAAATTCACTGCCAAATCTTTTTTCACACGTTGGGAGAAAAACAAATATACTAAAAGTAACAATCAATATCTATCGGTAGGATGAACAAGCGAATGTTCAACTGACTGTGTTAACTGACCGGTCACAAGGGGGCGGTAGTATCACTGACGGATCTCTGGAGATCATGGTACGTATGCTCGGTGGCGATGTACGTTTATAGTGCGCCTTTAGACGTCATCGAACTAACCAAATTTAAGAAAAAAATCATTCCATCGACATATAAACGTTGCTTGGGTATATGTTTGGATGGTTTGAAGGTGATTTGGTTTAAATGAGTTGGATTTTTTGTTTAATTACAGGTACATAGAAGATTACTTCATGATGATCGGTTCGGTGTTGGTGAAGCCTTAAATGAAACTGGTTCCGATAAAAATGGACTCATCGTTCGAGGTTATTATCTTCTATACATCGAATTTTTTTGGATAAAAACAAATTCTAATTTTTTCGTTTTATTCTAAAAGGGCGGCATTATATCTGCCTAGACAGACCGAACAAAGCCGTCCGGCAGATGCGAGAATTGGCTAAGAATATATTCAACAGTCCCGTAGCAGCATTTACTGAAACAAAGCTTACATTCTACAAATGGAAAACGATGTACAACGTCTCGGTACGTCTGGATTATTCGGGAAATTCCATTTTATCATAAGTTGGGAATTTCTCAACGTTTTAGTTATTCTATTTCAGTGGTCTGGTTTGAAAAAACGACTACCACCGAATATTCACCTGTTAACATTAGAACAGTGGGATGGTGGAGATATTTTGATACGGTTAGAACATTTCTACGAAGTGGGAGATCCATCTTTATCTGCGCCAGCTTCCGTCGACTTACGGGTAAATTATCGGGTTTTCTTCACCGAAAACGCTATCGCAGAGTCCCTCCAGTTCTTAACAAATATCATTATCTTTAATCAAAATCATCAATCTATCAGAAAGAGTTCGATTGTTTATTTCAGGGTTTATTTCAACCATTTGAAGTAAAAGCCGTTGATGAACTGATGCTTGCTGCAAATCAAAGAAAAGCCGACAGTAAAAGATTAAAATGGAATTATACAGGTCAGAAAAATAGATCAATATGTTCTATCAAAAAACATCAATGGTGTAAGCCGTGAATTTAAACTGCAAATGAAATAATCTTTTCAGATAAAGAAGCGACTGAATCCCAACCACAGATGACACAACAACACGTCAAAACTGACCCCCTTGTGATAACAATGTCTGCAATGGAAATTCGAACCTTTCAGGTCACATTAGTTTAACCATACAGGCATCTCTACCAGTTCTATGGACAAGAAATAAAGATGGTGACATTGATGAAAAGAATTGATATGATTATAATAAAATGATATATTAGCAAACATTATGAGTATAGAATTTTACATTGTTTACTGAGGATTTTCTCAGCGAATCTGATCATTTCCGACATGATTCGACTAAATCTTCAATTTATTCGACAAGTACGAGCTCAAAGTGTACTAAGACACCTAGTCCAAAGACTGCTTTAGTTAGTTTGATAATCTCGAATATCATTTCACTCATTTCGAGATTTCCATCTCACGAACTTTCCGTCCAATATTGAGACGATGTCGCTTTCAGTGGCTTTTACACGAGATGCTGGGCTTCGAGGATGTCGCAGAACACTGTACTTATCTCTAGTTTTGAGAGCGTATATATGTCATATGAATTGGGAAGTGATTATTATCTAATCTCTTAAAAACGTCAACGCGACCTTTATATAGACCTATATAGAAAGTAGGGAGATCAATCGTGCCTAAATGTATATGATTTTTTGATCGTCAACACTCGGGTAATGCACAAATGGTCAATATGTATTGGTTCATCTTCTACGGAGTGCTGACCTTTTATCTGAATTGTTTCGTTTTCGTTCGGACTGAAGTAAAGGAAAATGTGGAAAATATATCGAACTATATGCCAAATAACTACCGGCCGGAAACCGAGGACAAGGCGCGCGATGAACCAAAATGTGGATACGAGGTAAATCGAACCATTCAAACTATATCATAAACGGGGTTAAAAACTGCCAAATCTAGATTTTAATTCTCTTGGACAAAATGACAGGTATACCCCCCCCCCCTGATTATTTAAAGGCGTGTGACGCAGGGAAAAGCGGAATGTTGAATATCCATCTCATACCTCATTCACACGACGATGTAGGGTATACGAAAACAGTCGACCAATATTTTTATGGAGGTACGGATAAATACTTTTAGTCGGTACAATTAAAAACCTTCAGAAAAATTAAGAAATTTAAACATAAGTTAACTTAAGTTCAGGTAATGACAGACCATGTCGATTCGAAAATCATTATAAGATGAATGTGATTCTGTAAACACCGGTGCCCTGGATCTCATATTTGGAAGATCTTCAATTATTCTTTTTCAGCCCACAACGAAATCAGGACTGCAGGTGTGCAATATATCCTCGATTCAGTAGTAGCGCAGTTGATGAAAGATTCACGAAAACGATTCATCTACGTCGAAATGGCATTTTTCTATCGTTGGTGGCGTCAACAAGACGATACAATCCGTCATGATATTACAAATCTCGTAAACTCAGGTCTGGTTCAATCGGCTTATTACGGGACATTCTAGAATATTCTAGATACTCGACGTTTTCTGGAAATTCTACTTGATATACTGGGAAGAAATGAACTTTCGGAGACTACTTTTTATAAGAAGTTCTTAATTGAATCTCTGAGATTGGAAATATTTTTCTGAACAGGTCGTTTAGAGTTTATACTCGGTGGTTGGTCTATGAATGATGAAGCTTCTACTCACTATTCCGGTATAATTGATCAACATACACTCGGCCTTAAATTCATTAAGGATAATTTTGGAGAGTGTGGCCGTCCTAGAGTTGCCTGGCAAATCGATCCATTCGGTCAATCGAAAGAGCAAAGTTCACTTTTTGCAATGGTAATACATTTAAGACGTTAAAGCAACGGGTATTCCCGTAATTTCAATAACGAGAATACCATGTATTTTAGATGGGTTATGATGGCCTGTACTTTGCCCGGATAGACTATCAAGACAAAGCTAAACGAAAGAAGGACAAACAGATGGAGATGGTTTGGAAAACTAGCAACAGTATTCCAGGTATGGAATCTTAAGAAAAACTTTAAGTTTGAGCATGTTTTTAATTGCGTCATTGGTAAATTCCAGGTGAGAAATCCACTTTATTCAGTGGAGTACTATATGAACATTACGGCGCTCCGTCGACATTCTGTTTTGATTTGCTTTGCATTGATCCACCTGTAATGGTAAGAAAGTATTGACGAGCAAAATGAAATAAATCTATCTATCTATAAACACCGGCGATAACGTTGAAACATTCTATGCAGGATGATCCGAGATTACACGATTATAATGTAAACGAGAGAGTTGAGGATTTTATAGCTCACGCTCAGACAATGGTTAGTGTAGGAAAAGTTGCCATACTCGGTTCAACGGACTCCCAATTTTCATAAACAATCGATCAAATGGGACTTTTGCCCTAAACAAAGCTCTGATTTGAGATGAAGAATTTTCTTTTCGTTTTCGTCAAGGCAAAAAGTTATCGTACCAATCACATCATGCAAACAATGGGTGGTGACTTCGCGTATCAAGATGCGAACATGTGGTTTACAAATACGGATAAACTGATCAGATACATCAATAACAGGGTAAAGATGACATGTAAATTCATTTCGTTTATTACTGCATCCATCATCTTGAATTTCATTCAATAACATGTGAAACTTTGATATAAGGTTATAAGCTAAGATAACGGCTGATAATTTCTATACATGTATAGCAAGCCAACGGAAGTAAAGTGAATATATTTTACTCGACGCCATCTTGTTACCTGTATGCCACCAATAAAGCTGGTCTGACGTGGCCGACAAAAAGTGACGATTTCTTCCCCTACGCGAGCGATGCTCATCAGATGTGGTCTGGATATTTTACCAGTAGACCGGCTTTAAAATATTACGAAAGGCAAGCCAATAGATTTCTGCAGGTAATGCCACCTTCAACAACTTTTTGATAACACCCCCTAAGATTGAACAGTCCCACTAAAACCGACTATTCTAATTTGTAATCCAAAGGTTTGTAAACAGCTTGATACGTTCGCACAGCTTCAACGGCAGTTTGGCAGCGATCTTAAAATACGGGTTCTCAGTAAGTCAACAGTTATATCATATTTTCAAATTCACGGCAAGTTCTTTTTCTTATCACCCATTGTTAGTTCAGTACACGTCTTTATACCAAAATTTTTTTTTTCAGAGGAAGCGATGGGAGTAGTTCAGCACCACGATGGTGTCAGGTATGAATCCTATGGCCGTTGATTTTTTATATAATCATATAAAGGCTAAAGAAGCTTTTAAAGAGCTCGATAGTGTTTTTATTTCAGTGGTACTGAAAGACAGCATGTCGCTTATGATTACGCGATGAGACTCGCCAAAGGGATATTAGAATGCGAGGTGAAATTGCTTATACACATACGATTCATATCTTAGCCAAACGACGTCAGTCATTTTTATGTCATTGTTACTTCCAGGATGTTGTGAATGAATCTATGAGGAAATTGCTGAGTGTAAACAAATCAAAACCTCTTCCACGACTGACATTCTGTCACCAAACTAACATCAGTCTATGCTCAGTTTCAAGTGTAGCGAAACAGGTATTTTCAAATTCGAATCATCAAATCGAAGGAATCATGACGCAATTCACAATGCTTTCTTTTTCCTACCAGTTTACAATGGTTGTATACAACCCGTTATCTCGTCCAGTTACTGCCTGGTTACAAATCCCAGTTAACGGTAATGCGTACAATATTTCAGACACCGACGGACATCCACTCGCAGCTACTGTACGTAAAACACCTTCGCCAACATCTCATTCCTTACTTACCATGGCAAATCGACCATTCTGATGATTATTTTCTAGATTATACCAGTAAGCCAGAGAACACAAGCGATACCCGAGAGAAAATCATCAAATTACACTTCCAGAAATGATATTGTAATGAAGGTTGAATTACCAGCGATGGGACTGAACACTTATCTGTTCCAACTTTCAAAAAGTACGTAACATTTCATTCGTACTGCGGCTGAATATGTTGATACATGGTTTCAATAATTTTCTTTCCTGTAGATGTGGCGCTAAAAATGATGCAAAGTTATGGAATGTACGATGTATCGGGTCCTTACACATTTGAAAACCAGGTATACATGTCATTGCATATAATACATTAAAATGTAGTCTATGGAATAAATCTGGTAACGTTTAGCACACGACATATCGTTTTATTGCAGCATTTAAGATTATATTTCGATGGACAAACTGGTATGATTTCGCGTATTGATAATCTAGATGAACAGCTACATCTGCCTCTTCATCAGTCGCTGCGATATTACACCGGATTTCCTGGAAATAATTCTCAACCCAAGTTTCAAGCGTCGGGAGCGTATGTTTTTCGCCCCACTGAAAATGAATCAAACCTCATAACCAATAGAGTTCGCAATACTTTGATAAAGGTAAAGTAATATTGTTGATTGCTTTCTTTTTTTAACAAGCGATGTCGAAAAATAGCAATTCATTTTGGCAGAGAATCTGATATTTCTTTGACTATAGGGGAAGATGGTACTAGAAATGCACCAGGAATTTAGTCCCTGGGCCACGCAAGTTGTAAGACTAAGAGATAATGAGAAATATGTTGAAATTGAATGGACTGTTGGTCCAATACCCATCAGGTAAAGCGTTACATCAAGACAGGAATACGAACTCTATTCACTTATTACTATGTGATAGCTTAGTGGATATATAATTACACATTTTAGCGATGGCAAAGGTCGAGAAGTGGTGAACTATTTTCAGAGCGGTTTAAAAACACATTCAATGTTTTATACGGACGCAAATGGACGCGAAACACAAACACGACGGTACAAAACATGTTCGTTAGATTAACATGATTTCTTTTCGATTAGAAACCAAATTTAGATCATTTTGCGGGTAATTTCGAACTTTTTTATCTCCCACTAGTTGAGTTTGTCAGTGTAGTTTGTCGTTTCAGTCGGAATTATCGCCCGACCTGGACACTTCAACAAACTGAACCAGTTGCAGGGAACTATTACCCGATTAATGCATACGCGTACCTTAAAGTAAGGCTGTTTCAGTAAAATTGTTCCAATTTGAAAGGAAAATAAAAATGTAGCTAATATTATTGTATCAATTCATAATATGTTCATATCCAGGATGAACAAGCGAATGTTCAACTGACTGTGTTAACTGACCGGTCACAAGGGGGCGGTAGTATCACTGACGGATCTCTGGAGATCATGGTACGTATGCTTGGTGGCGATGTACGTTTATAGTGCGCCTTTAGACGTCATCGAACTAACCAAATTTAAGAAAAAAATCATTCCATCGACATGTACACGTTGATTTGGTATGTTTGGATGTTTTGAAGGTGGTTTGGTTTAAATGAGTTGTGAATTCTTTGTTTAATTACAGGTACATAGACGATTACTTCACGATGATCGGTTCGGTGTTGGTGAAGCCTTAAATGAAACTGGTTCCGATAAAAATGGACTCATCGTTCGAGGTTATTATCTTCTATACATCGAATTTTCTTTGATAAAAACAAATTCTAATTTTTTCGTTTTATTCTAAAAGGCCGGCATTATATCTGCCTAGACAGACCGAACAGAGCGGTCGGGCAGATGCGAGAATTGGCTAAGAATATATTTAACAGTCCCGTAGCAGCATTTACTGAAACAAAGCTTACATTCAACAATTGGAAAACGATGTACAACGTCTCGGTACGTCTGGATTATTTGGGAAATTCCATTTTATCATAAGTTGGGAATTTCTCAACGTTTTAGTTATTCTATTTCAGTGGTCTGGTTTGAAAAAACAACTACCACCGAATATTCACCTGTTAACATTAGAACAGTGGGATGGTGGAGATATTTTGATACGTTTAGAACATTTCTACGAAGTGGGAGATCCATCTTTATCTGCACCAGCTTCCGTCGACTTACGGGTAACTTATCGGGCTTTCTTTACCGAAAACGCTATCGCAGAGTCCCTCCAGTTCTTAACAAATATCATTATCTTTAATCAAAATCATCAATCTATCAGAAAGAGTTCGATTGTTTATTTCAGGGTTTATTTCAACCATTTGAAGTAAAAGCCGTTGATGAACTGATGCTGGCTGCAAATCAAAGAAAAGCCGACAGTAAAAGATTAAAATGGAATTATACAGGTTAGAAACTAATCAGTCATATTCCGCTTAGATTTTTATGTTACAAGATGGAGCTGGGAAGAGTCTGAATGAATCGGTACCGACGTTAATGTTTGAATTTCATTTCGATTATTGTTTCTGTGCCATTCAGTTCTCAAAACGGTTTAATATATCATGCCTACATAACAACAGCAGTCAGGGGCTGTAATTGTTTGAAAATGAATGTTGACAGAGAAAAAAGATGCCCGGTCGTGTTTTCTTTCTGAAGCTATTCGCTATCAATTACGATGAGCGGAATCGGCGCTGTGCAAACTAGCAAATTTTAGCTTTATCATGCCCCATTAGAACGGCATGCCTCGCACCTGGTGCTGCGTCTCGCAATTGAGATATTCATCACGAACGGGAACCAGTCAGCCAAATTTACCCACACACAAACACACACCGTCGTTAAATTAACCATTAATAGCTTAGAGTCGTCTATTCATCGACAGTCATCTTCGAACAGATAAAATCAAGCTTTCAGCGAAATAGCACGCGATAATGCGTCCGGTCAGAACTCGCTCCTCCAGTTTTAACTTGTGCCGAGTAACAAATGCCCCATGACAAACCTCTACTAGAACACAGGAAAAAAAAACAAGTATTCAGTGTAGATGAATGGTATGATGGTCTCAAGAACTAATAATTAGGCTGTCCACGGTATACAGCTAACAAACCACCTTCTCCTCTAGCGTTCATTAACGTGTCACACCACTTTCATAGATTAAAATAGATAACAACGTCCGGTGGCCATTTATAATCCTTTAAAGATTCTGATCTGACTAAAGACACGTGTGATGGATAGACATCTAACCACTTATTGATTACATAAACATCGCATACAAGTTATGAAACGGAAGGGATACACGCTCATTTCATGCGATCTTTCGCATTTCTGATCAAAATTTCGATCGGAAATTTTCTTCAGTTTTTCTTGTTACTTACGCGCGATAAAAGCAGACGGATTGTTCAGAAAAAAACGATCGGTACGAAATTGTTGAATGTTTTTCTTTTTTAGATGAAGAGCAAACTGAACGCCTAACACAGATACCTGAACATACTGAAAAAGACCCGCTCGTGATAATAATGTCCGCCATGGAAATCCGAACCTTTCAAGTTACATTAGCATAAGTTGCAGTGAAGACATGGATTCAGAATGATCACACGCTCTTACGTTTTCGAGTTCTTGCTGTTTGTGTCAATTGGTTCATGTTTGTTTCAATTCATTTCAACATATTTCGCGTGATTTACATTCATTACACTCGTGATTATTTGAATAAACGATTGGATGGAATATTGCTGAACTGACGCATTTTTAGGTCTTCAGTTATTTATTTCGGGTATATGATTAATTAAAGCTCGGTTTTTGACGCGTCGACCTTTCCATAGATACATTCATCGCCTGTTAACTGTTTTAACTCGTTATTTGTTCAGATAGCTTGCTATAAAAAGATTCTGAGATCCATTCGCATTTCAACGCCTCGCTTTTGCCGCCTCAGAAATAAGTACACCACCCATACTTCTTCGTATAAGCGATGTATCATGTGACAAGGAGTATAGAATTTGAGATCGGAATCTTTAGTCTATAGAAGAGATTTATACTTTCCTACAGATCGGCTTTCGTTTCGTAGTTCGCACAAACAGTATAATGTTAAACAGAGGATATAGAATTTCCAATTCAGATTTGCAAAAATATTGCTAAAGCTCTTTGTCGTATTCAATGCATTTAGGTAGAAAACACAACTTTTTGCAAAAGTGAACCTTTTTGCAAAAAATGATTGAGCACAATAGCCTCCATTCTGTGCATCTCTTATATTATTGAGATTATTGAGAGCCGAGTCTAAAGATACATATTTTCATCACTCTGAAGATCGGAGAGACATCTCAATGCGTTTGCACTCATGGCCATATTTCCACCTTGTTAATAGTTATGCGATAAAGAAACATTGTATGTAAACTTCTAATTTACAAAATTACAATTTTCCGACGAAATTGACATTAATAACTCGACTGGTTTGTTTCAATATTTGTTCAAAAGCAACTAATAATCATCATCGAGGACGGTATGACGGACGCTCCAATAAGCTTTGCTCGTAGAGTCGCGCGCCAACCGCGGTTATTAATGCAATGAAGACTGATTGGTGAATTTGGTGTTTCTTGATTCTTTGTCACGACACGTGCCTCACGGAAGCTCTCTATTGGAGAGGATGAACGCAAACATTTATTGCTGCTATTAACCGCCTTTAATTTACTGAGATTACATATAAAGCGCATGTGTAAATTGGTATCCGTCGGAAACTCTCTAGGAATTGAGTCTTCCTGCCCGAGGTGGTGTAAGTGGCAAGTAGGAATCCTGGCTGAAAATTATCAACATTGGATTATACCGTTATCTCGTAATAAAGGATTAGCGAAATTTTACTAAAATTAAATTCAAAACTTTGCGAAGTTTACGAAAGTAAACGAGATGGATTTAGAAAATCTCGAAGATATCGATTCGGATGGATTCGAAGAAGGGGGATCCTCTGCGGCAAACGTGGACTGTCAACAGTCGGCAATGAAACGATCGACTTGCAAACAGATGTATCGCGCTACCAAGAAAAGGAAGCCGACAAAGTCGACAGACCACATCAATGACGACGACCAGTCGACCGATCTAGAACGACAAGACGAAACGATGAACAGTAATCTTTGTCGGTTGGATAGATTTTCCGTCGACGCCGAGTACGGATTCAACAATCGGGATGTTCTCAAAAAACGTCGCGTTGCCGCTAACGCCCGGGAAAGGAGGCGCATGCATTCTCTGAACGTGGCGTTTAATCAACTGCGAGACGTTGTACCGGGTATAAACGGCGATAGACAGTTATCGAAATACGAAACTCTACAGATGGCGCAAAGTTATATCAGCGCTCTGAAGAGTATTCTCGATCTCAACGAAAAATGTTAGCGTGATTTTTACCGGGAAAACACGAAAGACGTTACTCGAAAAAATGTACCCACATTTTCGTTAGTCCGAAGATTGAGAACCGATGCCAATACGAAAAATTGAAGCTGGATTTCATTAGTTCTACTGTTGAAAATCCCGTGTATATACATTTCGTCAGTGACTATGCATTTCAAAATTCATCTCTTCAATTTCATTTCGAATTGACATAGACAAAATTGATTTTTGAGGATAAGGATCAGTTTTATCACGTTAATAAGCTATAGAATAGCTTCATCATTCAGGATCCGGAAAGGATATAGTGCCACAATGAAAAACAGTTTAAAAGGAAAAAAATGAAACTGGTTTTGGATTCAAAGCAAAAAATAGTATACATGTTTATAATATTTGCGAAGTTTGGTGACGTTATGTGTATAGGGTAATATATATTTGTTTATATATGCTGTTTTATTGAAATCTTTTTTTCTGAAATCCTATTTTTCCGCAAGTCTAAAAACGGTCACAATCCTATCTATATTTTATATTCCTATAATCCTGTAATTGTGCAGTACTTTTACTGCTTTGTATGTGAAAAAATAAATGCATAAGGCTAAAAAAAAATTGATACCTTGTTTCTCCGCTCTGCTGAGCTTAAAAGTTGACCAAGCCGCCTATCTACCCTATACATAACTTTTTTTTAAATCGTGATCAATTTTACCATAACAGACCCGGCCGCTATAGAAATGAACTGTTTACAAATTTTATCATATTTTACAAAAATGACCCGGCCGCTGCGGAGAAACAAGGTATCATTTTTGTTTAGCATAATCATAAACAAATTGGCGAAACTTATGATGCATCAAGAAGTGTCGGATCGTTGTGATATTTCAAAATGGACAATTCGTATCGTTCCGGAAGCTATCACGGAGTATAGTATGAGCTCGCGGAATGATAAAGCCGTTTTAAAGTATCCGGCTGATATAAGCAACCACTTAAGTTAATTGGTTTTCATACGTAATGCAGTAAATCATATAATCTATCGATAGTTTTGCGGTGCTTAAAAAGGAGTAACAGTTTAGACTAAGATGGTGTCAACGACAGGCTTGCCTGACTCTATACCATCTTCGCTTGCCAGGGGTCCAGTATCACTCCCGAACTCGCTTCCACCAGCCCCCTGGCCTCACGAAGCGTGATTTCATTACTGGCGCTGTTGCGCATGACGTCATATATCGATTTGCGAAATACTTCCTTGTTCGGTAAAACGTTCGCTGATTGGTCCATTTAACGGGAAAACCAACAGAAGTCTACTGTCGGTTTGTTACAAGCGCTGTGATTGGTACGACCGGATTCTGGTCGGCTAGTAACGACTCCAACGACTCGTGAGGTCAAGGGGTTCGGGAACAGCTTTAGCGTAGTGGGTTCGAATCCCTTGACGGGTGAAGATGACTCTATACCTGTTCAACCTTTTATTCGAATCGCTTTTTTCTGAAAAGCTGCTACATCACATCACCATGTTCGTGAAACGGAAAGCTTATGAGTCCATGAAATAAGAGATTTAATGCTGAAAATAATTGTGCGAGTGGTTGTGCACTACGTCATCAATATATTTGGGCGAGACTGGTTATCGGGCAATTCAATCCAATTGTCGATATATTCAAATTAATTTTATTGATCCTTCTTTATTTCATTTATATCATATTATTCACTGTCGACAATATTAAGCAATATGTACATATACAAATCATTTGCAACACTGTCAATAAACTTTCGAAGTTAGATTTCTTGTTCGATCGTGCTATCACTTTGAATATTGATACAGGAAAATTAAGCATAGCGACACTTATCATATATTATAATAAGAAACAGTAATTTTTGGTCCATTTATCGTTGGTTGCATCATCGTTGCAATGAGAAGAGCTCGTATATTTGTAGAAAAGCTAATAATCTTGGCTTCGAGCAGACGGATTCAGCCACTCCTCGCGTTCGAGGTTTTTTGCCGATCAGACAAGCGACATACTATCCAATGCATTTTTTGTGATACTTGACCTGCATGTGCATGGATTTCTTTGCCAGTTCACCGTCCTTCAGCAGACCTGATGGCCTCGCGAGACTTTGCTACGACACGGAATCCTGCTTGGTTCTACGCCAACAGAATACCTACTAAAGAAGAGTCTTCGTTTAAGATATAAGACGCCCACAAACATGTAGGACCTGCTCAAATTGGCAATTGTTGATAGTGAAGGCCTGACGTCGCCCTTGAAAGAGAATAGATCGAATCGGGATTAGATTAGTTTATACTTGACATATTCACGTTTATTTAAACTTAGGATTTGCATGCATGAAAACCCAATGCGAACAATATCGCTGAATACCGCTTTAAAGAATAACATATAGGATCGTCTTTCTGAATAAAGATATACTTCAAATCACCGTTCCGTGCTGACAGGTGGCAAATAAAGTATTTTCTCATTCAATACAGTAGTTTATATCTTTATTTACATTTAGAAAACCGACACACAGCATTTTAATCATTGAATTCTTCATCAGAAAAATATACATATTACATAAGATTCGTCAACAATTTTTACAGGCAATATTGTTTCCCTTTCCTCGAACAAGTTTCCAATTTGTTCTCTTTCGTGACCCATAGTCGGGGAAAGGGAACATTTTTCCTTGAAAAGGACTATTTAAAAGAATATGAAAACAAAATCAAAGCAAGGACATTTTGTCTATTATTTCACGTTGAGGAAATGTTTCAGAGGTATTTGCTCAAAAAGCGCATAAACAATCCGAGCAATAGCCGTATCAAAATGTTTTCATCATTCGATTCTCGCGTGGGAGGTGAATAGGTTAATATCAGTAACCGGGCACTCGGTCCTTCACCGGGTACTTTACTGATACTACCAGCGCGGCGAAGCACTGGTTAAAAAACAAGCTATTTAAAAATACACACCGCAGGAGCGAATACTATATGAAAACAAGCGTGCTGCGATGTTATTTAAGTAGTTGAGTAAACCAAGTATTATATAGTTACAGAGACGTTCAGAGACTCGAGCATCTGAAATTTGGGAAGAATTGTCCGGTTAACCGGTGGAAATTTGACAAAAACATTTGACAGATAGCGCTAGCGGTCGAACGGAATCAACGAAACTAGGCCGGGAATTTCTGTGCAAGGGTACAAGTAATATTGTGTGTCGTGAACTCGCGCTATAGTGTGTATAGGTAGTGGAACTATGCGGATCTACTACCACTATACATTTTACATTACATTTCCACTATACAAGCACTAAAGAACGGCTCTAGATAGGTCGCAGAGATCTTCTCAACGGTTAATTCGCTGTAATTAGGAAAAGGATCTGGCGACCACAGTTTTAGAATAAGGAGGAACACTAGCGACCGTCATCATGGGAAGTTCCAGTGTCCAGGAACTTCAGAAACTGCTGAAGCTGAAGGACATCAAGATCAAGGAATTAACCGATGTTATTACTGCCAAGGATAAGCGGATCCAGGAATTAACTAGTCAGCTTGATAAGTTTCTGTCCGTGTTGCCCGCCATGGCTCCAGCTGTTAGTGCTATGCAAAAAACCCAAAGGCAAAGGGCACTTGGAATATCGGCCGAACCGTTCAATTTACGCAATGAAAGTTACGTAGTGAAGCGCCATGAAAAAAGTAGCCGGTGAGATATAAATATATATTTTTCATTAATTTTTTTTTCATTAACGAAAGCCATTATTATGAAATCTGTCCGCATTCAACATTCTCACTAGGAATTAATAATACGATTATGATGTATATATATGTATATGCGTGTGTGTATTGTATATATATTATGGTAAATCGCTTGATGCCATGTGTGCCAAGTCGCACTGACTTTTTGATTAGTAGCATGTATATGATGATAATGCATTCTATTGTAGGCCGTTTAGTTCCTATATATATATATATACACTATTTATAAAATCACATTTCATATATCGTTGATAAGTTATCTTCTAATACAAGCCCATTTTAAGAGACTTTAACAACGTTTTCCCGAGCGAAAATCCGCATACCAAATAAAACATTGATTGGGTACCGCTGTTTTTTTTTCCGAGCAACTGGCGAATGATTTCTATCCGTGGTTTCTAGCGTTTCAGAAAGAATGGGATCTCCAAATCTGAAAAATCATCCTAACTATAAGCACCCTTTGGAATGATGCACCACAGCTGAAATACAATGTAAATCTATCAAGTCAACACATTTTCAAAATACATCTGTTGAAGTCATATTAATATTTCTGAAAAGTTATTGACTTCTAGACAACGGTTCTTTGCTATGGAGTCGGAGATAAACAGCTTTTAGAACGAAACGTTGACGATTTTTTGAAGCGGAACGAAAGATCTTATAAGAAACTTGTAAACCTGGTTCAAAGACAAATGAAATATTCTTCACTCAGTCATGTATAAAAATATACGAGAATGGTTATTATCTTCAGGTGCACTTTGTCCTCTGTGTGACACATTTACTTTAGAGATACACCGCACAAAAGACGTGAAATTGAATACCATTTATTAGCTGATAAAAATCCAACTCACAATGACTATTCTAAACCAAAACTATCGCGAGCATGTTTGAAAACAAACAACATGTTCGATTTCATTTCGTGTATTTCGAATCATGATGATATGTGATTATGTGATAAGATATATGGGCGTCATTACATTTCTTTAATGAAGAATCCAATCAATAATTTAGCCGATGTTAATGTCGATGCTTTTTTTATGATTTTCTAAAGAATGCGCGTCAAAATTCCGAGGAAATCGGAATTAGGGTGCAAGGATATTGAATGATATTTTGATAGGTGTTAACATCTGAGAAAGAGAGTTGTGACGTTTATAAACCTATGTTGAAATGGCTGCCCGCCTATTGACAGTTTTCAAATGCTATCGTATGATTTATTTCTTCTGGTAGAAATACGTGAATTTTTTACGCGTTGGAAACTAAAATTCTTGCTACACATAACTAAATAGTTACATGGTATTTCTGTCTGGCTACATCGTTATTCATCCGTGGATATTGATGTCGAATTTGTAAAAATGCCCATAATCTGGGATTATAAACGTAAGCTGCTCGGATAGTTCAACATTTTGCACATTTTGAGTGACAGTTTTTATCGGTTGTTTTGGCAATGTCCCGCGGTCTGCTTTGCATAATTAATGAGATACGCTTCGCTAAACGTTAATAGTAAATAAATCATCAATAAATCAAAACGAGAACGTATTGTGAACCAGATTGATTCGTAGTTTGAGAATTGATAGAAAATGCAAAATTACGTTAGAACGCTTGTAGAAATGATATCGAAATTGTGCACCCTAACTGGGATCGAACCCGGGTCTTATACAGCTTGAGCTACATGTATAGAAGTTTCAAATAGCTGATGAGATCTTGTAGTCGTGTTTGTTGCGAGGTTTTGTTCCGTTGGATGTTCCTGAGGTCGTGAGTATTAACTCGTTACTCACGGATGCCATCTGGCGCAGCTTCTAAAAGTTATACGTGATCGCTCAATGGGAGGGCTATCTGCTGAAGATGGCGTAGACACTAGGAGCTCTCTCCGATGTTAACCCTCGCTTGCTACTGAATCAAAGATTAAGCCTGCGCTGACGCAAGGACTCCGTCGCAGAATGGAAAAAATTAACCTACACTCTCAATCATAGCAAGCATTAGATTCAGGTTTCGTCTCACGTAAAGATGAATCTTTATGTCGTCATTCATTCTGTTTGCCTTTTTGATGCGAACCTCTGCACAGGCGCTATCACGAGTATAATGACTGCAGGTGATGTTACCGCAGGTTTCACATGTTTACCCTCTACAGCTGTGCTATTTCCTGACCTTACCACTTCGAGGCGATCTCTGTGATTGTCATCTTCAGTCGTGCTCACAGCCGCGAGATCGAAACTCTTTATTAGCTATTCGTTACTACCAAAAGTCACCACAACGGAGCAACTATAGCAACAGTTACACATCTTTAACATATCATTTTGGTGTAAGAAACACCAAAACTAAACATCTGGGGCCAGTTCCTCAGTTGAGACTTAAGTCCAAAAAAGGCCTTAAATCTTAAGACTGGTCTTAAGTTGTTAAATTGGCTATAGAACTAAAATAGTCTTAAATTGGTCTTAAGTCTAAGCCATGACTATGGAACCGGCCCCCAGAAACTGGCGGGATTTCTAGATCATTTAGTTGTTGTGATTTTGTCGTCATTATAAAGAGATAAAACTTGTGTTCATGAAGCATTACATTCTAGTATCAGTGTTATATTTTGCACCCGGTGCCTCTAAAACTTTTTTCAAAAGATTACAATGACATCCCAAAGTAACCATTCCGACAACCTTTCCAGGATGATTGCAATGCTATTAATTGCACTGTTGATGGACCCAAGAGTGTATGTTTAATATAACATTGTATTTGTCGACTCTGTTTTATCATCAGTGAGGGATTTTTTATTCATATTCTTCATATTCTACCGTAAATATTATTAGCAGTCATAACATTAACGTGCAAACAAACAGTCACGTTCCTAAATGATTAGAACGTAGTGGTTGGCGAGTTTTGTTAGTATTAATTACTAATATCCGAGATGAAAATCAGCGAACAACCAGTTCAATTCATTCATCTCCGATCAGCACACGTGTTCAGACCTGTTTTTACGAACTCTCCATCTCTTTCACAAGACGTTCATTATTCCAGTTCAGCTGTTCGTATCTAGTAACCAATTTTCGTGGTAAAACTTCGTCAGTTTGGCTTTTTTTCCTGAAGGCGATTTGCTTCAACAATTCAACCACTTGCGGATATTCGAAAATCGGAATCATCATTTGAACGCAATTACACCTCCCGAAGACGTTTAAGGTATCGACTGATGCATCGTCTTAATTATAGATAGATGTGCAATTATTGAATTATATCGATAAGTCGTATGGTTAGCATACTCATACTCAGTAAGTATATGTATCGGTAAGAAATTTAATTAAAATGCCAAGTACTGCGCCAGGGGTGAACAAGTCACATATATTCAATATGATCCGAATAATTAGCTACTATACGGCAGTGTAGGTATGTTGATATTTCGGAGTCGGTTCTCTGATTTGGAATCCCGACTTGCCGCTGGGCGCCGGATAACAATTCACCTGTCAAATGCAGTGCACATATTCCGTCGCTGGATTAAGATTCGAGTTATGCTCGTACGCGTCGAAGATGTTCACTGATCCTGTGGAATGTAGCAACAGCAAAGGTAGTTAAAGAATTTTCAAGCGCGAATTAACGCATTTGCACTTTTTCGCGCATTCGGGACTTTCGTAAAAGAGCGCAACGAGTGAATACACAAGCGATGGGTACACTCCGCGATCTGCAACGGGCTTTGCAAGAAAAAATCGAAGAGCTTACTCAACGCGATCAACTTATAGATGAGTTGGAAGTTGAACTGGATGAAAAGGATTCGCTGATTCAAAAGCTGCAAACTGAGTTGGACAAGTATAGATCCGTTTTAAGACCCGTTACTGAACATGCTCAGTTTAAAATGCCGACCGAAAGGACGAAAAGACTCGCAATATCTGCGGAACCGGCTAATTTTCTTAAACCGCAAGAACTTTTGGCAAAAACGAAACGGATCTCGAAGGCACAGTAGTAAGTGACGAGAACATTAGTTTTTTGTTGGTATTTTATTGTTAATTCTAAGTGTAGGGTTTTACGTCGTTAAAAAGCGTGGTAACATTTAACTGCACCAGGTTTAGCTATAACGCAGGTAAACGTAATAACTTACAAAAACGCATTTGTTGATGTATTTAAGCGTGGACGTAAAGCGAATCTCTTAGCAAAAAGATCTGATGAAAGAGCAGCGATAGCTCAAAGGATCAACTAAAGGTTAGAAAAATCTCTACGGAAGCCTGGGGTTCGGGGGTTTTATCTTATTCTTTCTTATGCTTTATATTTCATTCAACTTCTAATTAATTGCTGTTCAAAAGGATGTTTTTTTTATCATTTTGTATCTAAACCTGCGTCTCGTCTATTACAAATTACATGTATTTGGTATAATTAACATCTCGAGTCGATGTTTGTGTATTTTATACACTATATCACATGACGATTCCTGCCGTAAATTAATTCCGCAATCACGATGTAAGACTTCATCGCATACTGAGATTTGAAACCGATACATTTTTCTGGCTTCAACTAAACGAGTTTCAGAAACAGCGGTCCGACGCAGGCTGTTGATATTGATCCCGCGAACACAAAATAGAAATCAGTTTTTCTTATCGAGATCGAAAAAAAGTAAACAATTTCACTAAAAACAAACAACAATCCACTGTATCGAGGTTATTTCTTTTTTTTTCTAATGCTACTCGCAGACAAACTAGTTGATCCTACCTGTGCATTTGAAACGAAAGTTAATCTGTGATTGATTTCATAAATGTGACCTCCAAGAGATACGGACTGCATAGTTTAGATATCCATTTAATTAATTCTCGAACTGCTATCTATAATTTCAGTTCTAAGGATTTGATAAAGAATGCAATTCTCGACAATGACTTCATGAAAAATCTTGAAATGTCGCAGATAAGGGAGATTGTCGATTGCATGTATCCAGTCTCCTACAAACAAGGAAAGAAGATTATAGAGGAAGGTGAAGTCGGTTCCCTTGTATATGTGTTAGAAGGTAAGTAAGTCATTGTGATCTGTTTGATTTTGATCTTTCGGGCAGATATTTGACAATTTTCCTAAAATATTTAAGTAAACTTCAGTGAATGAGCATTTTATTGTTTCGTGTTCTAGAGGGAACCGTGGAGGTGACGAAAGGTAAAAATGTTTTGGGCAAGATGGAACCAGCGAAGGTTTTCGGAGAGCTAGCCATACTTTACAACTGTACAAGAACGGCGAGCGTAAAAAGTAAGAATGCGATCCAATCGTGTTTAACTTCTTAGCGAACATCGTGTCTTCGTTGATTCGAATATTCAAAAATGTGTTCCTCCCTTTTTTCACCAGCTTTGACCGATTGTCAGTTGTGGGCTATCGATCGACAATGCTTCCAAACGATCATGATGAAAACTGGATTGATGAAACACACGGAGCACATGGATTTCCTCAGGAGGTAATCTATCAGGAGGACATAATATCTATATCTCTTGTATATTGCATTATTTTACATGATTATACATTTAATTACAGTGTTCCGATACTGAAGGTTCTACCGGAAGAAAAGTTGAGCAAACTTGCTGACATAATCGAAGAGGTGAATACGGCCCTGTCGTACCGTTCTTCTGATTATTTGCTTCTGATTTGTTAAATGAATAAAAAAATCTTAATTAATTTTCTTTTCTCCTTCCTTTAGACTAATTACAAAGCGGGTGAATACATTGTACGCCAAGGAGCGAGGGGAGATACCTTCTTCATAATCTCAAAAGGACAGGTAAGGCAGTCAAAGCACCCAATGTTTTTAAAAGATATAAGTTGAATGTAAACACATTTTGCTTAATGCCTTTTTTGTTGCAGCCTTGAACTCCTGCTCCTCATAAAAGGCTTGTCTATATTCCTTTATCGAACATGATTTTATATTTTGGTTATTTCGAATATTCAGTTCAATGTTACATTATATATTTCGTTTCACTGCAAAAGTACTGCACCAGATTTCAAATTAGTTTAAGTTGTTTCATGTCCACTTGGATAAGCATTTTTATCACACGAATCGCTAACCTACCTTTTCTTTCAACTTATCTTTAATTAATTTGAGAATTTGTCTCGCTATAGTAAGAATATTTCTCATTTTGGAATCGTTTTAAGGTTGAGGTTTTGCAGAGGTCAACCGTTCGAGGGGAGCCGCAACTTATTCGTTCTTTGGGTAAAGGCGCTTTCTTTGGTGAAAAAGCACTACACGGGTATGTACTGTGTATACAAGGTGTACTTCATCTTTCATTCGCATCCAAACTGAAATGAACTTTTGTTTGTTAATCTTATTTTAGAGAGGAACTAAGGACAGCGAGTATAGTAGCCAGTAGTCCAGAAGGTGCACAGTGCCTCGTGATAGACAGAGAGTATGTAAATTCTAAGGGCTTGTTGTATAAATTAATCTTGAACCTAAGGCCAGATTTCAAATGGCATTGCGTCCATTGTAACGATAGTAATATACCTGGACTAGAATTAAAATCATGCTCTTAGAGTTGGGTTTCCATTGCCTATGGTTATGTTTGGCAAATTTTATGAATTGTTTCCTGTTTTCAGATCATATAATGCTTTAATAAGCAATTTGGATATCAAAAAGGCATATGATGAAGCTGGTGACATCGGCAAAACCAATGACGATATTCACAAACCAGACAAGTATGATTCATCGATATCTTCGATATTGTTCTTTCATCGAATATATATAACACTTTTGTAATACGTTTCTTTTAGGGTTGATCCTAGATTTTCTAATCTTAAATTGAACAATTTAAGTATAATTGCAACCCTGGGTGTCGGTGGATTTGGTCGTGTAGAGTTGGTGAGTGAATTTATTTGCAATGATGGAAACTGGGTTTCGGTGATCGATTCAGCTAGTCTATATTATTTAACTGATTTGGTTTGGCCGTAGGTTCAAATTGATGATGCTAAGGAAACGTATGCTCTGAAACAACTAAAGAAACATCATATCGTAGAAACGCGGCAGCAAGATCATATCATGAACGAAAAGAATATCATGTTCTCATCAAAATCTGATTTCATTGTGAGGTAAGGTGACTGATCAGGAATAGAAATCATCTCGTGTGTCAATCTATATATTAATCGACAAATGTCATGTTTCTAATTCGGTAGATTATATCGTACGTTTAAAGACAAGAAGTATCTGTATATGCTATTAGAGGTATGTCTGGGTGGCGAATTATGGACAGTACTCCGGAACAGGTAAGAACGAGAGCTGATACATCGAGTAGTAAACACAAACAAGGCTAACCTTGTAGAAGTAGAGAGATAAGAGCTGGGAACTGTACACACCGCGCTATACGCTATGCTTTACAATGACTTTTGACCTATGTCGTCGTGCTTGTAGTGATTGTACAAAATACGATTTCAACCGTGGACTTACTTATAAACTATATGTCCATGTTTCTCAACTTTGCCTGACTTATTCGTAACTGGACATGTCGCCTTTTGGCGTTTTTAAGCAAGCCTTTGAGGGTGCAATACACCTTTCACATATAGATAATGCGACAACTACTAATGAATCTCCATGTACTACGCATAATCTAGATGAAAATATATTTTTGCACCGGACACAACGAGCACATTTAAAAACTGTATATCAATCTGTAGGGGCTCGTTTGATGACCACACCACCCGATTCTACACTGCCTGCGTTCTAGAGGCTTTTAGTTATTTGCACGGCAAGGGAATTGTCTACAGAGACCTTAAACCGGAAAACTTACTGCTTACCACTAAAGGATACTGTAAACTTGTGAGTATCTGCACTCATAGATTATTGCTGTTAGTTCTTTTGGATTAATTGGTGAAGATTAGAATTTTACGCAATGATAAAGTTCTATAAAATCTCTGGATTTATTTGGTTTAGGTTGACTTTGGTTTTGCTAAAAGAATTGGCTTCGGTCGAAAAACATGGACGTTCTGTGGAACGCCCGAATATGTAGCGCCTGAGATTATACTAAATAAAGGTCACGATATATCAGCGGATTATTGGTCATTAGGAATACTTATGTTTGAATTACTCACCGGAACGTAAGTTATTTCAATAGACTCCTAACGGGGCACGATTAGATTTGCGTCAATTTCTTTATAAGCGTTTATCGTGTTATGTTTTTTGTAAAATACATGGGTCCAGTTCCACAGTTCCGAGTTAAGATTTAACTCTGGGTTAAATCACTGAAAATGAACTAACTTTAACTCAGAGTTAACTCTAACTCACAACTGTGGAACTGGGTCCTGGTTTTGATTTAAGTTTTTAATTACTTTGAAGTTTTAATTTTTTCTCCCATTGATTTACAGGCCACCTTTTACAGGATCTGATCCAATGAAAACGTATAATATAATTCTGAAGGGAATAGATTCCATTGAGTTTCCGAGAAAAATCACCAGAAATGCGCATAATTTGATAAAAAGGTTATGTCGGTACGTACCACGCAATATCCATAGATAGTAACTGTCGTAATCTTTAAAACTTTTTAAACACTTATCGTATCTGTGTGCATATTTTTGCTGCAGTGATAGCCCAGCTGAAAGACTCGGTAATTGTCAGGGAGGCATCAAAGACATCCTAAAACATAAATGGTTTGATGGTTTCAATTGGGAAGAGTTAAGATGTCGTACATTAAGTCCACCAATCATTCCAGAAGTAAGTCAGAGTAGTTCCAACTTATTTTAATTTCACTCATTCGTGGCTTTTCTCCCATTAAACAGCACAGTAAAATATAAGATCATAGCGCATTTGATATGATTTTATAAAATGATATAAGGAAATAGTATATAAATCTATGTTCGGGAAATCAGACGTTGGTCTGGGTCGGGTGTGTTTTGTGTCTCGTTTCGATGATTAGTTCTGTATTTTCAGATACGCTCAAACTGTGATGCTTCCAATTTTGACGCTTATCCCGACGATGATGAGATTCCACCCGACGACCTAAGCGGTTGGGATCTAGACTTCTAGATGGACGGGTCGCCGACTACGTGCGCCTTAGTGCGTATTTCTCTACTGATGACGTGTTGAATAATCGTGTGTGGACATATTTTAAATACTCGACGTGCATCACTGCTGATATTATAAAGATACTCTGTTATGTAAAGATTGTTTTGCTGAAAGTAACTAACCTCGACTCCTATTTCTATGAATGGTTGATTTTGTTTGTTGTCAATGACGGGTCTGAGAAGCGTGACGATATTCACCATAGGCAGCAACATAATCAGCGATGGATCTTTGATCTTTGAAGCGCATAAGAATAAGATTGAAATAATTGATAACAGAGAACCTCATACATCGGTTCTAGTCCAGGGTTAGTTTTGCCATGTATAAGAATATAGGATCACGGAATTAAGTCTAATTTATCGTCGTTATCCTCTTTAAGGGTCTTCCAAGGATGAATGCTCGATTCAGTTGATTGTTGAAATTCTTATTAGGTTTTTTTTTAAACTGTTCTTGTTTCTAAACGGGTGAATTTTTAAAGAAAAGTTGCGAACCAGTCGGACTCGTAGACTGCATCTTCTGCTGCAGTTATATGTTCTATCAATGGTGGAACAGCGATTATATTTTGATTCTTAGGATTTATATGATTAATTCCAACTGGCTATAGCTCACCCCTTGATTACAGGAAATATTTCTTAACGCTCAGATTATAAACAAACTAGATTTGAAATACACTACAAGGGAATTAGAACTGTTAATGTTGAAATGTGTCCAATGTTTTAGTGTCGAATTTCAATTAAGGTCAGGTTAAATTCTATGAATTTGAATTCTGCACTGAAAGAGGGTACACTGCTATAGATGTCACACGCTTAATTTTCTATCAAGTAGTAGATTTGGCCGATACACCTGTTACAATACTTTTACAATGTTTCGACACCTGAAATTGGTGTGCTATCCCCCTCAACGTCCAAAATTATTGAAATAAATGTTATAAGAAGAAAAAAGGTTGTTTGTTCCTGAAATTTTATACTTAAATCTCAAGAATATCGTAAATAAATTTGATGTTATTTAATAATCTTGTTTTGTTTTAATCGAGTTGATTTCTGATAAGGAGAGGGCGTGATAACGACGAAATTTGAGATCCTACCCCAGAACCACTCGTAGTTATGTGTAGAGACGTCAGAGCGGCAGAAATTGTAGTTACCACAACGGCATTAGTCTTACAACCGTTTCTTGCAGTGGAACTTTTGAAACGAATCATATTTCTCGGAAACTAAGTTTTACGATCCCTTCCAAACATCCGGATGGAGTATTCTATGATCACATCTAAATGTGTGATTCCCTCGAAACGAATCGCAAAGGTACCGGCAAGACACTAAACGGTTAAATGAGTTTCCTATAGACAGACCGAAGGTACCCGTAAGTAAATTACGACATGAGAATACCGTTATTTAAACTGTATATCTGGTTGTCTGGAGAAATAAATTTCTGATGACGGGAAATGCTACTCAACTACTTGACTTAAGTAAAATCAAAATGGGAAGATTTTAAGCAACATTAGCGTTCAAACTTTTTATTGCTATACTTTTATTTGTATAAAATGTGTATAAAATCATTTAAATTTTGCCGATGCTTTACTTTCGAACATCGAAACAATATTTCCGTATTATGCATAGTTCTTTGAAAGAATATATCTCAAATCGTTATTACCCAAATAAATCCTAAAACAAAGATGAAGAGAATCGATATTCATGAATAAATGTAAACATCGGGTGCGCGTTTAGGTTTTTTTCCCAAACAACATAACATATTTTATATTCTATTATGAAACCGCACAATTTCTCGAAAACGGAGGTATATATATATATGTTAAAGTTGAAATAGTCGAAATAGTAGAGATTGTCCAGCACGTGAATGGAAGGACAATATCGATACAAACTTGTGCAATAATCTTACATCATATTATAAAGTATATACAATATCATACAAAATCAAATGAAATAAAGCACGTAACGTAATCTCTATGGTGATCGAGGAATTAAAACAGAAAACAATGAGATTATTATTTTTTCAATAGCGTGAGAATCGCTTTAATTGCGCCATCGGCGAAGGCGACGCCACCTAGCGAGCTCTGCTCGTTCAATATTTGCTGCGTAACAACATTTGTGAAAATCATTTGGTCGATGTTTGACGCATCTGCCGAATTGATGACGAATTTCTTTACCGTAGTCAATAGATTCTAATCTGGGCATTCTGCGGTTCTGTGCACGATTGTTGTTTCGGGAGTCGATCGATGCGGCATAAAACTGCGCCATACAGTGGAAGCCTTTGTCGCCTGCCAATCTGCCAAGCATGCAACAAGACCAGTGTCTGCGGTCCACGTCTAAAATCATGACAAAAATAGAAGAAATATTTTAAGTAAAGCGTGGAATGACTTTTTCGATCGTTTATCGTGTACAGAATTTTTATGTTATGTTAATTATTATATAAAAAACACAAAATCCGGTTTATTATTTTGATAATAATAAAAAACTTGGAATCGCATAAAAGAAGATCATTTTATGAGTTCAGAGAATTTTAAAGCGCGTAGTACTTTTTCGACAGGACAAACAAGGTCTCCGCAGGGGCTGACGACTGAACTTTTTCATATTCCGGTCAAAAGCTCTTCGAGGGCCTGATGATTCATGTTATACAACTTTTAATAACCCTCGTACGATTGTTATAGTTTACAACATAGATTATATTTAGAATAGTGTTGGTATTTCTCAATTCTTTAAACGAGATTTACTAAAACATTCAATTATGAGCGGTGAAAAGAGAGCAATAAGTGACACTGTTTTGTAAGTAAGTCGTGAGAATGGCGTGATGAGGGCATGGCGTGATATCCTTCGTTGATTCACTGTGACTTGTTCAACTTCTGCCCATGATTTATTATACGTTGAATATAATATCTCTATGTGAAACAGAAGTCTTTGTAACGGTTAGCGAAACGATTCGTATTTGTATACAAAAGATAACATCAAAACTAATTAATAACTTCAGAAAAATAAGACAGATTTAGCACCGACGATATTTCGTATTATAATGATCACTATGTTTTAAAAGCCTAGTTTACCCAATAAAATTTAGATCGAAGAAGATTCTGACACACAATTTCCATTCATTGCGATGTTGAGTAAATAATGAACGTTTCGGTCACTTTAAAGGTCGTTGGCCTACAAGGCATTGTTTTCCTGCATAAAAGTTTATAAATAAGGGTAATAAATGCCGTATATAGGACTGACATAGAATACATATATTCATATGATTTCCAAACGAAGACTTGGACATGCGACAATGTTTCTCGCATGAGGAATGAAATGTAGCGACCAGAGTTGATAAAATCACTATTATCAACGATGTAATTTGATATTGTGAAATCAAATCGAATCTAGTAATGTAATGTATTTGCAAATATGTTTATTCTTACATATCAAATAGTTTAATCTTATCACCTTTATTCACTATACGCGTATATGGAAAACATCAAACATTTTTATGTCTGATGCCGGAGAACTATCGGGGGAGTATCAGAGCGGATGTTTATTACCTCTGAAATATCCAATAATATCAGATGAAGTAACTGGAGCGGGTACGAGTTGTGAAACGTTCCTCGGTTTCTGATTGTTCGTAGCCCGTGAAGAATGAGGTCGTGGTCTCGTCGATTGCTCCCCGAATAACTCGTCCCCAAGTTCCATCAAGTAATCTGCAATTAGAAAATCATTTAAAACCAATTATATTTTTACTATGAAAATATGTGTAAAAGATAATGTTGAATTGGGCACAGTGTATATTTTCTGTATAAGCACAGATGTTTCGGCCTGGATATTCGAAGGTTATTCGCAATGGGCACACCTCTCAGTTTCATCTATGCCTGGCTGCAGAATAAATGAATAATTCATCTCGGACAATAAATTTACGATATATCCCGGTACATAATGTTCATGTATAGAATGTATACGTGTTAAAAGTGCTGTTCTATGGCTAATAATCGAGCTATTTTGTAAAAAGGAGTCCACGACGACTTGCTGAGTGGGTTTTAGGTATATTGGCAACTAATACCCGCATTAGTACAGGCGTACGGAACCATTTAAAAAATTTTGATACCCCTTGTAGTGTAGGCTATATAAATGTATTTGAATAATGAGGAGATCACGCAATAGGATATTCTTTTTAAGAAGTCGAAAGAGCTCCTGTACATGCGTCAGGCTACGAACTAGAATTCTTACACAACCAAGTATCATGTAACATCTATAATGAATGGTAGTAAATCTCGCCTAACACTGACGTGGTCAACTTAAAGTCCGACAAAAACGAAATGATTTTCTGACCTACGAACGTATTTTCCGATCCTTATCTCGGATCAGCTTTGCCTATTTGGTTCAATTAGGCGGGGTTTACTGCAGTCCAAAAGGGTAGAGAGGTAACATCATGTAGGATAGTATAGATCAGACATTTTTTTATGAATTGTGTCTTTACCTGATTTTAACGGTATTTTTTTAAATTTCCTTATTTCAATCACCAGTTATCGTTTAGGTAATATTAATGCAATTATGAAAAACTTTTTCAAAAAGAACTTACCGGTGAAATGCTCGTACCGTATTTCCCTCGAATCCGGCCGAATCGCGTGCGACGCCCAAAAACTACCAAAAACCATCGCCAGCAAAACAATTGTTCTTAGACAATGCATCATCGCTAACTGTGCGCCAACAGATTAGACAAAATATATGTATGATGCTAATGTAGGCTACTAAAGTATGCGTTGATTAATGATTTCCGTGGAACACGACACGTAGAATATGAACTATATGATTTGTTTGCAAGTCGTTCGCTGATAGGGTCTCATATTTGAACAAAGGCAATCTATTTCCTGTCTTTCATACGCGCTAAAAGACCTGCAGGTACTTGAGCCACTTTCTTGTAAGTAACGAACGCCATGCGCGCCCGTCCAATGAGAATATCTGGATTCGAATCCAAACCTTGATACGAACACGTACTCGAATAGGGACATTCACGGTTTTTGCGTAGTTCGTAAAAATAAAATATACAATGAACTGATCAGTTAACATTGCACCATCGATATCAATCATTGAATTGACTGGCAATTTCATACATTATGCAACTCTGTATCAGTCAGAATACTCTTTGTACTCGTAAAAAGGTTTTTGTACGGAGTCCTTATCCGAGGATTGATTGATTAATAGTTTGATTCTGTAACTTAAGCTACTTTTCCAGAGGTTGATAAACTAAAAACATATAGGATACTTTTCATTTAAATCAATCATTGATTCATTTTCATGTATTAACACGGTACAAACGTGAATGTGATGAACTGTATACATGTTTATGTTTAACACGTAGATAATTATATATTTCACTTCAAATATTTATGTTTCATTTACATTAGTTATTAATTCACCACATTTAATTACAGCATAGTGTATAGTTGTGTCAATTTCTGAGGCAAAGGGCGCATAACCGTCAGCATATGCATATAAATACAAATATGTTTTTTCTCTCTGATTCTAGAAGCCATTTCATTTGATAATCGCCTAGAAACCTGGTATATTCATTCGTTCATTTATCTAGAATTCGTTTTATTCATTTTCCGCATCGGGTCATTGGCACATCTGTCGCCACTGTAGAAGCGATAGCTAACAATGTTTTTTGATCCACCGCTGTATCGTAACTACCTTAACAAGCGTGTGATTTTCACATTATGCATGCAGCATAAAAATATAAATGAAATCAACTCAATCGACCAAAAACTTTTGCTTCGATCGATGTTTCTTTATGTTTCTTTCCAGGCGGCATTTTGAAAGGAAAGACAGAAACGGGCTTTTCAACAACAACAACAAAAACACAAGAATTAGATAACTGCTAGATATATTGTCCTACTCAATATCAAAATATCTATACAAAGCAAAAACAAACATCTTTAAAATTTCAGATTGGTATTCACCATCAGGTTCCTGTGGCCTACACTGTATAAATTGATATCGATATTGTCGAATCTTGGAATAATCATTCAAATGATTACTCCAAGGTCGAATTAAGATCTAATGTTTTCATTTTTTATTGTTTATCAAATTTGGAAATAAAAACACACATTTAAAACCCCTGAGAGACTGATTCTAAGCCCACAATTCTACCGTGATGCCATCATGATAATCGAGAAGTTACGTTGGCCAAATTTAGCCAACAAATCGTGTCATACACGAGAAGGATTTGATTCCGGTATCAACATTCGACCGCCCCCAACATCAGCAACAACTATGATGGAGAGGAAAATAGCTGGCGCGTAGTGACGTTTTTATGAATGAGAATGTAGTTTTGACGTCATAATGACGGCGATGATAGTCGCCGCGTGCAAATGGCTACAAAGATAATACACCGACCGCCACACGGAGCAGTTCGCATACACAGCCGCACTGGTTCAACAGCAGCGAGCGCTGATCGCCCCTGTCTCCGTAGTCGTCGTGATCGCCGCCGCCGTCGCCGTCGCCGTCGTAAGATTTGCCTTGTTTCACCAAATCTTCATATTTCGAAATCTTTTAGAAAAAAAAGGTAAGCAGTTCGTATAATTTTGCTGTCGTTTTTATTCATTCGTGTGTAAGTTAAATGAGAAAATGCATTCAAATTCAAGTGTAGAGAATGTTCTGATTACTGAATGTGTTGTACATTAAATCGATTCTCGTGTGCTGCAATCGTCATGCTGATGGCCGTTCACAGCGACGATGGTAGATGCAAGTCGCCAATTATACATCACTACAGAACACTGAGCAGCTACAGCTAAGAATTCTAAATCTAACGGTTAAGGTGGACACACCTTTTTACCAGGAAACGGGAGAAAATAGAAAAGGGGAATGATACGAGATCGCGTGGTTTGGAGACCACGCAGGTAATAATGGGAAATGTTTTTCTCGTAATTGCTCTGATGCTGAGAGAAAACCATCAACATCAAGTTTGAATATTCGCTTCTAAATGCCAGATATTCATGTAAAATGAGGAGGTATTACGGTGGATATGTACTGCGCGGTCGTGATCGATGAACGCTGTGAAGTTGAATATGAAATCCGGAAATCTATTTCTGCATGCATAATTTGATTTTATTCCCTATCGAAATTATGAATGAATCAATGGATCAATTGTCACACACAACCAATTTTGTTTCAAATAGCATTATAGAAAACTGTTTTATTTAGCCGGCATTTTAGAACAGAACAACATTTGCCATTACCGGATTGGCGTTCTGACATCAGGGCCAAGATCCCCACTTTTGTTCATTGAGAGAGACTTCTTCCGCTCTTATTTCCGACCCTTATTTTAAGGCATGATAACTGAAGATGTAAAACATTTTTCTATCTTAGTTGATTTGTAATTCGGTAAACTGTACTCTCAAAATGTGCCATATTATATAGGAACCCCAGTAACATTTTACACTCCTTTCGCATATCATACGTACATTCTTCACCTCCTTAACCGTTCGCAGATTTCTGAAACAAATAAAACGCTGTAAATCATCATTGTGAACAAAAAAAAATATTCGTTGCCGGTATGCATATAATATAGGCAATATCGTAATCAATAAATGTTCGCATATTTACATACTAGTCTGTGTGACTATATGTGAGATTATTCGATCCACACCTGCCGGTGTAGTACGAAACACCTGCATTTTTGACACGATAGATTGAATTCAAAATGGTACATCTTGTATTATATATGTATATACTATAAATACTAAGGCCCCAAATCCCAACTGATGCATTTTAATGATCTGACACGTCGACGACGGTCGCCATATTGCACCGAAACCCGAATTTAACCTGAAATGATAAATGGAAATGCGCGAAAGCTATTTTCTCCTATAATCAACCGGAAGTGCTGAAATGCGTTTAGTCGTTTCATTTAGCGAACGTAAGGAGAATGGTAAAATGTGAAGAAATGTATGCAACTTTTTAACACTGGATTTACGTATTAAGAAGGCCAGGAAAAAATTATTTATTCCATCAATTAATACAAAAAATAGATTTGAATAAACGTAATCAATTCCGATGCGGGAAATGCATGTCGATGCGTGATGTGATAAAATGCTTGGATATTTTTGAAACTATTTATTAATCTTAATTGAGACCGTTCTAATTAATAACGTATAGTTGGAACGTGGCTCAGTTCCACAAAAATCTGAATTAGATTTGGCAAGCGAAAATTGAAATTGGTAAATTGAAAATTCAACGCCACGGAGTTCTGTAAACCCGTAAATGAATTATTTTATTACAGCGATCAAATACCGTGGAGAAGAATAAAGCCTCTACGTATGAATAGATATATAGATTAATTATTACTAAATAACAATCGGATTAGGTTACAACTGCATTAAACAGCTGGTATTTGCGCAGGACTTTCAGATGATTGATTGGAAACGATGGACCAACACAGGTGATGATGGGTTTCGGTTTGAAATTTCCGTTAAAAATCATTCAAACTGCATAAAATATGCCTATAAGACCATGTTGTTGAGCCCTATATGATATGTATGTATATACATATCAGAAATTCGACGCATAATTCAAAATCTACAAAAATCATGGCTTTTGTCGATATACGGTAAACTAAGACAATGTAAAGCTGACGCCAGTTAGCGGACCGGTGCACTCTGATGCACGGTCTCAGAACACGTGCATATGTCTACATTTAGGCATTTCCGCATTTGTAGTTTTGATTCGTATCCCGTCCAGTTGTTCATTTGTCACCATCCAACCCCCAAGAGTGACAAAGAATTAACATGTGCTAGCTTGTTTCTGCACCGGTTAATATGTCATCTGTCAACAGCGGTCCCATTGTTTTTTTTTTGGGGGGGGGGATGAGGGTTCACGGGTACGCTATTTTCAATCGCGCCAATCTAGTTAATTGAAATCGTTATCGTTCGATTTTGCAAGAAGTATTCCGCATCGTTTTTCATCGTTCTTGTTGGATTGCTCTTCGTCAATACAACAATTGCAGATATTCATAGTGTAATCAATACACATAACGCAACATCTGTTCAAATGAGTAGGTTATAGAATATAATATGTCAGCATCCGAATGATCACTCTCACTCTCTAAGTCCATTGATAATTGAATGTTAAGCATTCATTGAACGGCCAAATGTGATACATATAACACGTTCATTAGTAGTAAATTTAAGTTGATTTTTACAGATATCACTTTCGCAGTTTACATGATGTATGTGCACATGTTGTCGGAAACGATTCCAACAAAACACCGCAAAACAAAGCATTAAAGTTTCCGCTTAAGCGGACGAACAATATTTACAAATGTGAAGACAAATAGTACTTTGAAGGTTTACTAAATATTCATTGACAGTAAGAGGTTTAGCTACAATAGTGCATAGTAACATCATCAGGTGTGAGTGATTGAAGCTAGTATGCAGTAGTAGTGAATGCTCAAACTGTCAATGAATATTTAGTAAACCTAGTTCGAAGTACTTTTTGTCTTCAAATAAACTAATTTAACAACAGGTTTACACGGCTCGTCCGCTATTCTCCTAAACAATGTTTCTGTTAGAATGCATGCAGTAAAAATGTTCTTATTCTATCATTAACGAGGTTTTAAGAAATCAAAATCAGAAGGCCATCCCTAACATATATCCCCATTGAAGTATATGAAGTCACGTCCCTGATTCACTAAAGATTCAGTGTACATCTGCACATATCTACTACGTGTTGATATATTTCTCGTATCGCGCTGTCGACGCGTTATCGTCATTTTCAAAGCCTGTAATAAATAACATTTTGATAGTGATGATTTTATCTATTGATTTTCCGCAACGATTTCTATATAAAATTCAGTGAGATGAATAGATTTCTCCGGTATAAACAACATGTTGAAATGAGTTTCTATATTCTATATATGTGGATAGGGGAACGAAACTTCGACGTCAATCTATACCAATTATCTTTTCGAAGGATAACTCTTGTTCGCATGTATGAATAATGATAAGATAATGAAAAACAATTTTTTTCAATTTTCCGAAAAACGAATGCAAAACACACGATAGAAAACAGTGAAGATGCTGATATGAAATTATGAACGTTCTTCGACTTCCTCGTTTTATTCTGTGAAAAAATTGTGAATATTCAACTAAAAATCTCTATCGCATATTCCAATAGACAAACGACAGAATGATGAAGTACGAATATCGTATACGTCGTATAGTAGAGTGTCAACGTGGGGGCGTCAGGCATAAGAGTATATAAACAGAAACTGTTATTCGAAATGGCAATATTATTTACCATCAATTTCTCGATGAAAATTGGCCTTAATTCGACTGGGAATAACGTGGCACAATGTGGGAGAATGTTGTGTTGTATTAAGTGACACAAATTAGTTCATTGCGGGGACCATTCTTAAAAACACGTGCATACATCACTTATCATCAGTCTTTGTCCAGGGTTTCAGCGGGGGTTTCCCGTATGGGCATTCCGAACAACGTCGGGTCGACACGGAGTCGGGCTGGTATTACTATCACTATTCGTGATTTCTAGGCAACTCTTACCCCACGTTGAAATATGACATATCTCGGCATCTATTGTGTTCAGCTAGAAATAAAAACAAAAGACACTTTCGTGTCACAGACATATGCTGTAGAATTGTATACACTTAAAACCACCTGTAACTTACTTCAGCGCATTAAGGCAAATACGAAATTCGATATAATCTATGCGTAAAGATTCAATCCGCAAGCAATGACAAACATTTGTTTCTGCCTCTGAATCGTTTGGGAATCTCAACTATATAAAGAAACATTATAACATTAGCTTTATCTAATTGAAATGAGTATTTGTATAAGGTTTCAATGTCTGCCCTACCGCCTCCAACCATATTATAGTGTGTATATATAGAATTTTCAATCTATATTTATACAAAAGAATTTTGTAAGGGTTCTGCTCAACGTCTCTTTCGATCATTTTTTGCCGGTAGTATTAGACGTGTGCAGGGTTTTTTGTCGACACATGGTTCAGCATTAACCCTTTAACATGCGATCCCGAACCAACTAAGTAAACAAATTTGTCGTTCGAACAGACACAATGAAACTGAAACGATGACTTTTATTTTTATTTTTTTTAGATCATGCGACGTTCCGCTTTCAATATTGAATCACCGTTCGACTTTGATGTTTCGACCGGTGTTGATGCATCGGCATCGATGTGGGACGTGGTTCCGTCATCGAACTGCTCCGACACCAGTTCGAATAGGCGAAAGAGGGATGCTTCCGAGAGCGACGACGATTCGGTCGAATTTCGTAAACCGATGAAGCAAACGAAACGTTCTAAACGTCGCAAAACTGTGAGCGCTCGCGAACGCAACATGCGACGCATCGAAAGCAATGAACGAGAACGCATGCGCATGCATTCGCTGAACGATGCCTTCCAAGGTTTACGCGAAGTTATACCGCATATGAGTATGGGTCGGAAACTATCCAAAATAGAGACACTAACCTTAGCGAAGAATTACATCAAAGCATTGACGAATGTTATATGCGACATGAGGGGTGAGGACCGTCGCTTCAATTTCGACGAGGAGATAGGCGACGAGGATGACGCGGACGCCGATGGACAATTATCAGATCTACCAGATACAGAAGCAAGCACGGAAATCGTGCATACATATACCGACAATTTGATAACGACCGCCTAATGGACTGTGCATAATTCGGAAACACGTATAGCAAGCGATAAGCCTTTTGAAATGCAAATATGACTTTCTGCAATTTTCAGAACATATGTGCATCGTATTTTTGGTTTTTACCGGATTTAGTGCATCGACCTCGCCGGACAAACACCGACATGTTATTTAATGAACGCACCAGCGAACAGGGCTGGCTACGATTGATAGCTGCGAAACGAAAAGAAAATATTCGATGAACTTTAAAGCGACAAATATGATATTTATGAAGTCAAAGAAGAACTGTGATTATTATGATAAGTGTCAGAGGCCTAGTGAAGAAAAAACAGATTTATTTTTGTCCATCATATGCTATTTATAAACGGGTTGGTAGGTGGAAGAGCCACATAATTATGTAATTCAATAAGTATTTCATCCCAACATCAACATCAAAGCTTTGGGTTTATAGGTTGTAAATATGCGTAGATACATTTAATCGATTGATTAAAGATATTGGGTTTGGGGAGATTTGAACGCAGTTAACATCAGCTCATTCAATTATTTCATGTCTTCTATCTCATATATATATATATATATATTAATATACATATACAAAAACAATTATTCTATATATCATATGCATGGTCAGGGATATCGGGATTTTTATTCAAAAAGATATTTTCTCACTTCCTTTAGAGACTATTTTAGATAACATGAAATTGAAACCTCCTCGACAAAAGATACTTCCCAAATATTGATATAAGAGAGATAGTAGCACTCGACAAACCATTTGCATTTACAACCCATAAAATGGGGTGCTCGATTTGGAGCATAAAGGTTTATTGGTGATTGAAAATAGCATACAATATGATGACTTTTATTATCAGAAGTTTTGGATTAAGATTACACAACACGTCCGCCATTATTGGAAACAAGAAGGAGCGATTTAGTTGTTATTAATTGATCTTTATAAAACTGTACAGAACCGTACGACTCTAAATGACAGTAGTCGCATCTCAAAATTCATACAAACGATATTCTGAGACTAGAACATGACATTTAGTCAGATTTCTCCACGAAGGTCTTGGATGCGCGTGGTGACATTCAATTTTGCTCTTTCGAATCGATTATAACGTTGACATTATCAAAATCATTACGAAAAGTTAATCTATAATCACCTAATTTTGAGATAGCAACTGTATGTTTTTGATTGAGCTCGAAATAACGAAGAAGCGATCTTAACGAATAGAGTTGAAATCGTTTACCGGTAGGGATGATTTCAGATAGATCCGATAGCTCTGAAGGCCATAAACCTCAGAATTGAACATAAGTAATTTCTGCTGCCTATAGCAACTTAAAATGCCATATATATTAAAACAAAACAGTATATTGATAAAATGTTATTTTTTATAAGAGATATTGAATGAGTAAAAAATGGTTTTTGTATGATATTGCTGGCATCATACATCGAGTCCAGACAATCAGGCAAAGTGTTCCATGAATTACGTATAAGGTATGCTAAAAGCCCTGCTAAAATATTTTTTTAAAGTATATTTTACTGACTGCATAGTTCTCGGAACTGGAGATTTTCCCTTAAGTTTTCAGAATACATTCGAATACATTTTCGAGGCTTAAGGTCTCGTCAAATTTCCGTCTCTATAAAAAAAAGCCATCTCGTTTTCCAGTTACTCCTCGCAATCTGTGCATGATTGTTTTGAAAATTCTCATATATAGATATACTCTATAGACACTTTGATAGTAGATGATATACTCTCTGAAATGGCTAAACCTTTACATTCTTCATCTTGTGAAACGTACGTATAAAATATACATATATATCCTAAGACATTCTATTTTAGTGTAACGTGTTTCGTCGGGTGGTGGGTGGACTCCGTGTTACTGTCAAATCGTATAAGGTTTCAGCATTCTTAAGAATACAAAATATATTTTATTGGACTTAGATGTATTGATTGTATGTTTGTATACGTTATTATTGTTCTTCCACAATCAGCGCCATTTTCATTTACGAAATTCTCATTTTTACCGACCATGATTACGTAACGTGTATTTTGTAAGAGACATTTTAACCTGATATTTTCAACAATTGGTTATTTTTATCATTTTTTTTCAGTGACCAAATATACCTGAAACAGAAATATACATTATAGGAATGAATTTTATACGTGTTTTGATTTCTATGATCATAAAATAATTAACACAGGCGCGGGTGGACGTGTAAAACCATGTTAGGCTAAACAAAAATGATACCTTGTTTCTCCGCAGCGGCCGGGTCATTTTTGTAAAATATGATAAAATTTATAAACAGTTCATTTCTATAGCGGCCGGGTCTGTTATGGTGAAATTGATCACGATTTTAAAAAAAGTAATGTATAGGGTAGATAGGCGGCCGGCCGGGTCAACATTTAAGCTCAGCAGAGCGGAGAAATAAGGTATCAATTTTTTTTTAGCCTTATAATCGGATTCGGTTTGAGACCCGATAATTGACATGTAAGCGCAATACAGGTTGTAACTCCATCCGTTCCTGTCTATTTTCCGCGCACACACATACCACGTACAGTTTGATTATATCGGTCAGTACCAATTAATTCAAAATAATTAGCAGTAGTTTATCCAACCAGATATTTGCTGCACGAATCTTAGGTCAAATAGATGCAACTTTGATTATCATGAAAATTTAATTTTCGCCGCTACCGAGTATTGCTGTATGTAAAGCCAATCCTTGTTTATAATCCTGATCGAAGAGAGAATGAATGACCTGTTACTTATTGAATATTCTAGCGAGTATAAACCGGTGGGTGGAATATGCCCGGTGTTTCGTGTAGCTGTAACTAAACGTCATCAATGCAAACAGATATTATCATCATATATTGTTAAAATATAAAAAATGATTTACTGGTATAAATCTCACCCGTTTACCGTCTATGTGTATGTACACTATTTATTAAGCATGGATCATTATTCAACTTATTGATTGTTCCTGGTGTTAATTCTGAATTATGATTATTATAATTATTATTATTATTATTAATATTATTATAACTATATATATTATATATGTATTGAATTTATGGACGGGATATTTCTTCTTTGTTATGTTTGACAAAGTCTAAAATCGTATTCGAAATACAGATTATTTTTGCGAATTGTTTTGTTGTTCCGTGATCTTTGTTGGACTTAGGTTGACTGGGATGCCCATCGCTAAAAATATCATCTCGGACAGTGCCACAGTGGATTAGCGCACTCACGATGGCCTCTCATCGACAATCAAATACAGCCTTACAGCTCATTGAGTGAAGTGTTGACATAAAAATGTTGTCGGGAAACTATATGTTGAGTTGAAGGATACATGAATAAAAAGTGTAATTATCATTTTGTGAAATTAAATGACGTTTTTCCATAGAAATATTCCCCTAAACGCGCTATCACATTAATTCGCTATTACATTAGTTCACAGAAATCGCACCAGGGGACCTATGCACTCGGGAACTCTCACCGGTAACATTTACTTGTAACAAGGACTCGGATGACCGAAAACCGGAGTTCTCCAGCGTGAGGCCGCATGCCTGTGTAGACTGGTCGCCTGTCCAATTCTGCGCCACCTGCATTCGCAGTCAGAATAGCTGAAGGTAGAGTCTAGAATTCGACAGGCAACCAGTCCTCGAACCAAGGTTCGAACCCCACAAGTAAGTCAATTGAATCATACGCCTAGGTCCTCTATGCGCAAAGAATATTTGGGTTCTGTCACTCAATGTCTTGGTTACTCGTGATTCTCATCCACACAAAAACTAGGGGTCCAGGTGGACTAAAAACATTACCCCCAAAATAAATGGTGACATGTTTATTTTATGAAAATAGTTTATTCTTGCCAACAGAGACTTAAGTTTACAACAATTATAGTACTGCATATTATATACTCGAATGTTTTTTTATTGTAAATTTGTTTTCTATTCTATTATAGCACATTTAGTAGTAGAATCATTGAATAACATAAAAAGCTGTCATCAAATTTATAGCCATCTCTTCATTTTTTAAAATAAATTATTTATGACAAGAACACAATCACCAGGTATAAGCACATTTAATCACTGGGGAAAATAACCTTAAAGCTATGAATATTTCTAAGAAATGCTGATCTAAAGACATAGCTCGATCAATACTGAGCACAACTTGACCCTTTCAGCTTTCAGTCAATTCTGCAATTATTCAATCATTAATAATAACCATGAATCAAACCATTTTATTGGTTTAAAGACACAATGAACCAATGACGACTACTAGTAGTCGTTCTTACAAATATTATGCGAATATCAACTCATTATTACTGATTGATAGAAGATTATTGAGAATCTTTTTTTTTAACTATCACAGTTCGAACAATATAATTCGGCGCTACTGGATAAATTCAAACTGGCTCCAAAAACTATGTATAATCACGAAGAATAAACCCAATTTTTGAATTTCTTGATAAATTATGTTATCAAAATATTTTTTTTTTCTGTTCAAATTCTCAAAAATATACAGAAAATTGAGAACTTAACAATATGTATGGCGAGATTGAGAGCACTCGCATCGCAAATTTTATCCATATCCCGAATCCAACCACCATACAACAATTCAAGAATTCGCAACTATAAATCTCAAGTCTACCGAGTTATTTTGTTATTCCTATTCATACGGAATCAGATCAAGTGTACATCAATAAAATGTTCATAACAAACGAAAAATCTAAAACTAACCTACATTCTATAAGCGAAGAAGTCGCGAGAAATGTAGTTACTGATGTAATTCATTACTGATTATCTTTGCTGTTTTCACTGAACTGTCACCTTGCAAGAAACCAGTATGATCACCTTCCACAGTGTGGATATGAATTTTACCGGAACAAATCTGAAAAGGAAAACACATATATTTGATGATGAATATCATTATTTCTAGTTACCCAACATCAGAAAAGTTGTTTTTCAGCAAACTAAATTAATGCGAGCATAAGCAACGTTTCTCCTAGGAAGACAATGTCTTTGTTTGACTTCGTATCTGCAGAAAAATTGTTTTCACACACAAACTGGGATTATCCGAGTGAACATACCTCAGACAAGCCATAATCTTCACCTAGTTGTTTACTCAGCTCCACGGCATCCTTGGCCTTGATCAGACTAATATCGCCGTTAAACGTATTTTGTGGATGGTATTTATCCGCGCATAACAGACGTCGGTAATAAGAATCGGCGGCCATCTTTATATCTTCTGCTGAACTCTTCACCTGAAGTCCAAGCAATTTTTCGACAACTACATCCAATCGCTCGTCGTATGTGGATTTACTCTGCAGCAACGCCGTGAACTAAAGAAATGGATAACACAAGATAGTGGCATGCATAATTCTACGTGACAACACGAAATTCCATAAATCGCAAATGTTAAAGAAAAAGACAACAGCAGTGCAGTTCGGCATTAGATATAGGAAAAAAATAAACATTAAGAACATATTCATGATTGTGTACGAGGAAAAAATTATTAGCAAATGAAAATGTGGTCTTCATGAGTTAGCCAAATTCATGTAGCACTTAGGCTAAGAATAAGTCAAATCCAATTGTCACATTTATCAAAACTACAAAATGGACGCAATAAGATGATCACATGTGTGTTCATTATTAGAGTTTGTGACAGGTGTAAAGTTTTAGATCAATTCAAGCGACAATCAAGCGGTAAAACTAGAGAAACAAGAAACATGAAAGACTGAACACAAAATAGAACTTACTCCCTGGACTAGAGTCAGTATCTGCGTCTATAAAAATAGATCACGCAAATTGGAAAAGTAACATAGAAATCTATGAATAGTAGTTTCATTATTGAAAATACTGGATGCATACCAGTACGTCATACATAATGAATATAATTTCAGTTAAATAAGTAAATAATACTTGTAGAAGAAAGATTTTAATCGTTTTAATATTTCAGTTTGTTTTTCAGCGTATTATTGGAAATCGTATATGGGATCTTGAGAAGATACTTGAAATTAAAGTAGAGAGAAAACAAACCTCAACGATATCAATCGGTCTAAATTGAGCCATAAACGAAGCCAAGGCTTCAGTTTCTTCCGATTTCACGTCTGCCTCGAACGTTGTACGATGTAACGAAGTATAAACTTTGACGAAACAATGCGAACCATCCAACAATGTCAACGATTCGACATCAGCGGCAAGCTGTAGAGCTACTTCTATAGCAACCGATGCACCGAATGAGTATCCAGCAATTTGGTACGGACCTTCAGGCTGCACTGATTTTATATGCTGAAATATTTCAAGAATGATGATTTGGTACCAAACATCAGGACAAATATGTGTAATTGTCATCATAATTCATCCAAATCTACCTTGATATAAAAAGAAGCCAATGATGGAATACTGTCCAAGGGTGCATCTGCAGTACATTGTAAGCCGTATATCGGAATCTTCATTTGAGATGTGAGAGCAACTAATGATATACAAACTCCTAGAGTACGGAAAAAGAGAAGAAAATGAAATTAAATGATATAAACGCCCATTGAAAAACAAATTAAAATCAATTCTTCTTACCCTCGATAGGATGGACGACGAACATTGGTTTTCCTGGTAAACTTTTGTCATTCAGAATTTTGATAGCTTCAGTCGGCATCAGTTGATTTAAATCATAATGTAACTCGACACTGTCACCTACTGGCTTCGTTTCTACGTCTGTCTGTTGACTAGTTTCACCACCAGGGGCGCCGCTCTTTTCGATATCGAGCAGTTTTCGGAATGTCAGCAGACGGATTTCTTGTATACTGAGATTCATATCGAAATCTCGCTCGAATGTTTGTTTGATTTCGACACCCATGAGAGAATCCAGTCCGATATCAGCGAGCGTCGTCTCCTGGTTGATTGAAGTGACATCTTTCAAACCTACAATAAATAATCAAAGGGGTCTTTAACATTTTGATTACTGAACAGCTAAAATTCATCTGTAACAATACCTTTTTATATTTTCAGAATTAAGGAACAATAATATAAACCATGTCCAAGTATATACAGTAAAGGCAACAGATGATGATCCATTATCATCAAAATATCTTAAACCTACCCAAAATATTTCCGACAGCGCTAACTAGACTTGCACGACTAGATAAATCTGATTTCAGTTTGACAGCTTTTTCGGCCATAACGAAACTGGACATGACCGGATGTTTTTGATTGAGGAATGTATCTAGAGTCGATAGACACGATGGAATTCTCTGAGGTAAAGTTCCGCCGATAACCGTGTCGTTATCACCCATATTACTCAACACAACACCTACATCACCTATCGCTCCCCACTGGATGGCCAAACCTATACAATATACAATCATATTCTTAATATAGGATAGAAACATGCAGATAAATTGAACTGGTTGATGTGAGTAAATCCCACAATAAATTAATTGAATGTTAAAATGTTTATTCAAAACATATAAGAAATATTTCGGGTGGTTATTACCACCCTGCTTCAGTCTAAATCACGGATATTGTTATCTTCAATTGAACTTTTTGATGATATTACAGTACAAGAGCAGATCAAATATGGAAAACAAGATATTTTTAGACATGATAACCATTGGTGAAACACTATGTCCGTGTTGTGACGATATATGGAGAATTCCCACACTAATATAACAAAAAAGATGAAGTCCGAAAAGTTTCCTTCAGGCTAACAATTTATCTATCGACATTGCGACTATTACCTTTCCTGAAGATGACCAGGTTATAGTCGAAATGTGGAATGAAAAAATTGTTAGCTTAAATGAAAGATTTCAGACTTCATCTTTCTCGTTATATTAGTGTGGGATTATGTATCTATTTTTAGACATTAACCTTTCTGAAACTATTTTTGTTACTTTGTGTCACTACTATTTTGGTTTGCTTCATATGCCATCTTGTTTATTACTAAAAGATGGATATTTCCTTAAAAACCTGAGGTGAATGTTTAAATTTTGATAATCGATACCTGATAATCCATCGTGCTGACGACGTTCACAAATGCGTTCCATCACCGAGTTTGTGTAACCGTAATTACTTTGACCGGCGTTACCGCGACCGCAACTGATACTCGAAAAAACAACGAACCAATCGATATGATCCTGTTCGCATAATTCCCGCGTAGCGCGATCTAAGTTCATCGTTCCATGTACTTTAGTCTCAGATGATTTCTTGAATGTTTCGACCGTTTGATTTTCCAAGAACGAGTCGGCGAGAACCTGAAATTACGAAAATAACGCTTGAATATTCAAATACTTCGAACTATAGACCCAGTTCTGAAGTCAAATACAATCAAGCCCAGTGTTACCATAGCGAGATGGAATATTCCTCCAACTGGACCTAATTCCTGAGCTGATTTGATCAACGATCGGGTTCCGTCCATATCAGCAGTACTAGCAGTCGACACTACAACTTTAACGTTCATCTCTCTCCAACTTCTGATCCTCTCCGACTGGTATCCGGTTCGAACTCCGGATCGTGAAGTAAGTACTAGTCTTGTGGCTCCGCGTTCAATAAGCCAGTTGGCCAATTCCAATCCAAATCCACCGAGACCTCCGGTTATGATGTAAGTTTTCTCCGGGTGGCAAGCAGTTCGGGGAATTGCGTCCATTAAGATTGGCTTTGGAATCATTAACTTTGTGTCCTCTTCCGCTCGAACCTATAAATATCGAGCCCCAATCAGTAACAAAATCTCAAATTCATCATTTAATATCTAATCGTCTGACTCGGCTCTCACCGACTCACCTTTATCAAAACCTTTCCGATGTGTTTTCCTTGAGCCATAAATCGGAAAGCCGATTCGATTTCATCGTTATCGAACACAGTCGTACGTAGAGGGCGCACCGCTCCATTCTGAATACCGTCCGTCAACAATCGTGAAACTTCGTCCCAATCGTGACTTCCTTCTTCAAACAATGCGTCCAGTAGAATACCGTGGAAACTGATATTTTTCAAGAATATCGCCATACCGAGTCCGGTGTTGTTTGAGAGATCGTATTTTCCAATTTCGAGGAATCGACCATGTTTGGCCATAAGTCGAACGCTAGCCTGTAGTTTATCACCAGCGAGTGAATTCAATACAACATCAACTCCTTTAATAACACATACCGTAAATGAGTAAATCAAGCATAAGTCAACCAGACCTTGAAATTTTCGATTAAATATGGTCAAGATATAAGACGTTACCTTTTCCTTTTGTTTGGTGTAGAATATCGGCTTCGAATGAAAGATTTCGAGAGTTCGAGATATGATCGTCTTTCAAAGCCGGGAATCGTTGTTTTAGGTATTCTCGTTTTTCTTGAGTTCCGACGGTTGTGAATACTTCGCAACCACGATGAAGAGCTACAGAAATGGCCGCCTGACCAACACCACCACTACCGGAATGTATCAACACTCTGAAAATTAATTATAGCAATAACAATAATTACATATTTTCTTATATAGTGCATTACAAAAGCTAAACCACCACACTTAATTAGAACTACTATCCTTGATAAAAAGAAAAGTTTTCAATCTAGATTTGAACCATAAGACAGATGGAGACTCTCTTATGTTAGAGGCAGTTCATTCCAATGAGTAGGAGCTGAATAGTAAAATGACATCCTTCCAATAAGGCTTAACTAGAATTTTCCATAGGTTTAACTAGAATTGTGGAATCATTACCAGAGTGAAGTGTACGAGGTTGAACAATTAAACCTAACTTAAAGCAATGTTACTCAAGGTAAAATACACTATTTCTAATTGAAACATCATCAGTCGATAAACATGATATGACCCACATACCTGTCACCCTTACGAATACGTCCGCGCACTACTAGAGCGTAGTAAACGGTTGTATAGACGACAGGTACGGTAGCAGCCTCTTCTAAACTCCAGCTGTCCGGTACAGGCCATTTAAACTGTTCGTCCACATCAACTGTAGTAGCAAGACCCTACAATACAAAATCAACAGTCCTGACAACACAAGAATTTACGGATCAGGAAATGGGTATGGGTGGACTCGTATGGGTCACCTATAAGAATTACATCAAAACAGAATTTCCAGATGAACTTCTTAATCGATATAAAGTTAATAATAAAATAGTGGTGAACGGATAATAAGATAAAAACCCTCTATCTACAGATTAAAAGAATTTAAAATCGAGAATCTATTTCTAAAGTGTAAAAAACACGACATAGATTAATGATAAAATTTCTGAAATGCTAAATTAATGATAAAATTTCTGAAATGCTTACCTTGGCCGGTAAAAGTCCCATGATCCGTTTGCCTGAACGATCGCGACCCGAGAATTCCATACCCAATATACAATCCTGTAGATGCATATGTCCCGGAATCGCGTCTGGAGGTAGTTTACCCGTAGCTAACATGATATCACGGAAATTCAACGACGTATAATACACCGAACACATCTGTTTATCCGGGTGATGTTCGGGAATGAAGTATTTCAGCGGTGATTCGATCCAGTGTAAACTGGATAAATCACCTCGCGTCAGTACGTTGATGTAAGCGTTCTCGGTCTCAACTCTAGTTGCTAAAATAGACAGAGAAGACAAGAAATACAATTCAGATACAATAAAGCACAAAATACAGCGCGAAATGAAATTGGATCGGATTATAACGTTAAAATCTTTTAAAATTGCTGAAATTGCTGATGTCATTATTCCCTGACGTACCTTGATGATACGGAAGATGTCTGAATGAACCCCATTTTCCATCTCTATAAACGTTCATTACCAGATCCATGTGAACTAAATGTTGGAATACGGCGCCACCTTCAGCGAGATCGGGAAGTTCTGACTTTTTGTCCAAGTTACAAAGATAAACGCATCTAAACAAGAAATAGAAGTGAATTCTCGATAATAAGAATGAGAGCATTCATTTACATGTGACTGATGAATAAACCTGACTCTAAAATCAATTTAAGATAAAATGAATAAAATTTTCAAATGAGTTTAAGCTCTGCGTATTCACCTGATTTTATCACCACCAGGTTCTTTACGTAAACAATTCACCATTCCAATAATTCCGCTGTACGGATTCGAATCGATCAACCACAGACGATCTTCCGGTCCGGACGTCTGCAACGCGGCGACTTTCGTTTTCAATTCTTCGACCCACGAATATTCCGGATCACTCGTATCTAAACGATGAACGACCGGTTTTAAGATCGGTTTCTTACGACAAAGGAACATAGTCGACATCAAACCGTCGGATTTCTGCGCGATCACGTCTAAGTTCGCGTCGTGGAAATGCTTCTTCCATTGAGTTTCCGTCATGTATAAACCACACGCTCGTTGTTCGTCGAAACATTCCGGTAATTTCATCGGCCCGGTTCGCGTTACACCTAACAAATAGTTCTGCGTCGTTTCTTGTACGAGAATGAACCCTTCGGAATGGACCAGTTCGCTTAAACGGTGCAGAGCCGTTTGGATATTCTTCTCTTGACTGAGAATTTGATCGGCTACGACTAAATCGTATTCGACACTCATACCACTCGCTTCTCCGTGAGATATACACCACTGAACCGTCGATATACCCGCCGATTCAAGAGCCTCTTTATCGAATTTCTCCTCGTCCGGCACGGCTAACGTGTAGTCAACGGTTACCAATGGATGAGACGTCAATTGTTGCACGATTTCTTCGGACATTTTCTCGCCGTGAGTAACCTCGACGATGTTTATCTTCATCGATGTTCCATTCTCTAGTACTGTATCGAGGCACGTTTTAAGAGGTTGTCTCAACGCTGTCAGTAGTTTATCCTTTTTGAAATTCGATCGGAAACTTTCCAATAGATTATTCACGTTCTCGACAGAGACGTCAGATTTATGAAGCTCGTGTAAATATTGCATCAAAGCGCAGTCTGATTTTTCTGCGTAAGCATCAAATAACGTAATCAACTCTTGTTCGGTCGCTGTAGTTTTGATTTTAAGGTCGTTGACTAAATCTTTCACCAGTTTTTCGAAGCCGGAAAGTTGACAATATTTCTCACCGATCACTCGTCGAGCCGCGATTGCGCAATCGCTCAGATATTTGTTCAAATCTTCGTTGTTCGTGTTAAACGTTTCCTCGTACGGAACGAACTGGAATTCTTCGACAATCGGATCCTCGTGTTGAGGTCGTCGCGGAGCTACTGTCGCGTGTAAGCCGAGGATCTCGACCGCTCCAGAACTGGAGGTGTCCATATACTCATCGATATATACAGGAATAGCTACAAAATATCAACAAATTGAACAAAATGGATTTACGAATGGATTTTTGAAAACCCTGGATTCACAGTAATAAGGCCGAGGCAAAAGTAACCACTTTTAAGCACTTTATAAAGGGATAATTGACATAACCACTTTTTAACCACTTTTTGATTGTAAAAGTCTTTTATAAAGCTCTTTTATAATAAGGCATAATTGACATATACATATTTTTTGTGATTAAGTGTACCTTGTTTTCCGTTGAGAATGTTCTGTACGAACGAAGCGTGTTCGAGTGGATTAATTCTCATCGATTTAATCCTCGTTGGCAGACGTAAACTACGTCCCGGGTGATGTAATACGCTCATCTGTAAGATAGTGTCGAGGAACGAAACCCAATTCTCATTCCATACAAGTAAACCTTCACTACCTGAAACAAAGAATCAGTTGTCATGGGATAGGCATTAACTTAACTCTATACAATACTTTAAAGGGTAAAATCAAGTTTTCATTGCTTACCACGATTATTAGCAGATATGATTCCCTGGAATGTTGGTCCGTAGTCATATCCTCTCAATCTCAGCTCTTTATAAACATCTTCCGCTTGTAAACGCAACAAATCTTTCTCGGTTTCTTCGATCGACTGATACGTAGTGCTGTGCACGGCGCCCTCTAGCGCACGAATCTTACCGCTCGCCACCAGGCCCCCACTTTCAATTATTTCAAATTCGCCGGTTCCTTGCATGATTGTCACTTCAAATTTCACAGATCCTAAAAACCAGAACGAGAATTACAACTAGTTCTTTACCGTAGTCGACTATAGGATTGCTAAGCAATAAGCAACCGTTAACAACATTCGGAAATACCAACCAGATTTGGGTAAAATCGTAGCCCTGTGTATCGAAACATCTTCCAATTCTACGGGCAACTGTTCGTACATTTGATTCATTAACTTCGCTAACGTCTTCCAAGCTAATACGATATAACCGGTAGCCGGGAATAAAACACGACCATCAATCCTATGTCCGACCATATAGTGATCTTCGGAGTCAGATGATGCATCGATCTCAAATACATGACCTTAAATAGAAAATCATTAAATATCTAAATAAATCATTCCCTGTGGAACAAGAGGTTTTTCAAAATATTGAACAGAATTTGTTAGCCAGACAATACGAAAGACCAGTCTGAATAGATAAATACGAACCTGCCTGTCCTTGACCAGCGCCGTGAATGAAAGCCTCAGGTGGAGGAACATCCCACGAGTGACTGTGATCCCATCGGATTAACGGCGCGATCATAGGCGTACCGCGAGACACCGGGAATGAAACCGGCGGGTAGATATTCATAACCTGACAATCAACACCGCTAGTGTACAACCTTTAACGAAACAACGTGGAAATAATAAACTTGTCTTCTTCGGGGCGGCCAGTTTTATTTGACATGCTTTTCCCCCGACTATTCCCTGACATGCACGTTGATCTGCTTAGAATCCAATCAATTAATACACTCAAATACGTGCAATCTAGCAATTTCAACAACTTTCCCCGACTTTTAGCATTTCTTTCTACAAAATTCCCCGACTTTTCATGATTTCCAGGTTAGTTTTCTTATTCATAAAGCATCTGGAAAAATAGGAACTTACTTTCCGATGTTCGTGAGGAAATATTGCAAATTATCGGGATGATTTCTCTTCATCAGGCCGGTAAATACGCAACCACTGCCGAGAGATCGTTTCAAAATCGCTTGTAACAAACAATGAGGAGCGATCTCAACGGTAACCGCGTTATCGGGAATGTGTTGTAACGCTTCCTGGAACAGCACCGGACTGACGAGATTGTTCACGAAATAATCGGTCGACGAGAATCGAGCGATCTGCGAATTCCAGCGCGATTCAGGAATCGACGAACTGATCCAGCGCGGAGTTCTCATTCTACAATCTTTTATCACCTACAAATATATATAAACATGCTGATCATTATTCTATTCTATCAACAAGAGACAAAATCGATGTAAAATCTTAGATTTTCAAAACTAACATTACTGAGAGCAGCTTTCAGAGATGGAGCGATCTGTTCCATGAAGTATGAATGGAAGGCTACTCCGGCACTGTTTACTTTCTTCGCGAATACGCCTTCTTTATGCATCTCTTCTACGAACTGATCTATCGCCTGATCCGGCCCGGAGATCGTTACCGTGTCCGTAGCGTTATGACAGGCCGGTACAACTCCTTCCGGACACCGGCGTTTAGCTTCATCCCAAGTTAATCCTGTAATGATTGAATCAATCAGTTACATTCAAATAAATCCGATTCAGAATTAATCGAACTAATCAAATTTCATAGCGTTTAATTCATACCGACTGCAGCCATACCACCAGGTGGCAGTTTAGCATCAGTTACACAGCGCCCTCTCCAGTAAGCCGCGAGAACTGTTTCTTCGGCGGTCAACCCTCCATCGGCGTAGGCACAGCCGAGTTCACCAACCGAATGTCCAACCATTCCATCGGGTTTGATACCCATAACAGTCAACATATCAACTAGAGCTACCTACAATTATACACAAATAGCCGTCCTTCTCATGTTCATTCTTGAATTCAAAATTAGTTTAAACTCATGATTATATTTGAACAGCGGATGACTGACCTGAATAGCAGCAACACTGACGAATGAATTGAGGGTACAATTGAAAGCACTAGCTTCACTCTTCATAATCAGATCGTACAATTCAATACCGTACGACTTCAATAACGCGTCCGATTTCATTATCGATCGTTTGAAACCATCGAATACCATGAGATCACGACCCATACCGTGCCACTGAGTTCCCATACCAGAGAATATATACCAAACTGGCCTCTTTTCATTGCCACATTTCTGGAATAAGAAATCAGAATTTTTGAAAACCTCTATCAATTATACAATAACCACAATACGAGCATGGGATCATCTTTTTAGGCCTTACTTCACACACATCATACCTCTATATCTTGAACTTGTTCTTTACTGTTGAGTAATGTGAAACCTCTGTAGGGATAGGTACTAGTCGGAGCTAACGAATTCTCACTCATTAACGCGTGTAACTCGACGTTGTGTTCGTGTTCTCGTACCGCCGCGAATGTTTCCTCCAACCCCTCCGGTGTACGCGACGCGAACATAAACGGTCGCATCATATCGACGCCGCCGTGTTTCACCGACGACTTAACAGGTGGCGCTTTAATCACGACGTGCACGTTCGATCCGCCGAAACCGAATGAGTTTATACCGACTAAACGACCGTTAAACGGCGTCTGTTTATTGATGACTTTGATTCGACCGTCGGAAAGAGCCGGAATTTCCGGATTCGGGGTGAAATAATGTAGATTCGGAGGAATCATCGATTCTTCTAAGGTTATCAGAACTTTAGCCAATGATGCGAGACCTGGAAGAAAGAAGATAGACTTAAGTAACTTGTCCACATTTCAGCGCTTAAGAGAATAAAGTGTGATTGTACACATACCTGAAGCCGGTTCCGAATGTCCCATGTTAGATTTAACTGAACCCATTAATAACGGACCGGTTCTTCCTTTACAGAATACGTCTGCTATTGAATTTACTTCTTGCGGATCACCGACCTTCGTCCCAGTTCCGTGGGCTTCAACGTAATCTATAAGCTTAGGATCGAGTCCAGCTTCGTCATATACTCTTAATAATAACTGTTTCTGTATTTCTCCACTGGGGAAAGTTATTCCTGTAGCAGAAATTTTTTTAAATTAATTCTAGGCAAATATGATATGAAGGGCACATGAATTATCCAAGTTTATCAGCTATTCCTATTCTTTATAAGAGGTCAGGGTAGCCACTTTCCGCCCATTTACAAATTTTTTCTATCTTCCAATTTTGGATGTAAAATCACACCATACCTTGTTGTTTGTAACCATCAGCATTGTTTCCTGAATGAATTACAGTAGCGTAAATACGTTTGGCAATTGCTGATTTCTGTAAAAATACAGCGACGATAGCTTCACTTCGTACATATCCGTTACCTACAAATGGAAAGTACTTTTTGCATTTCTCAATTTAAAACATTCCATCAAAATCATAGAATAATTGTTATTATTTCTGTGGAATGGAAAGTGTCACTAAAGCATGTTAATAACTTTCGTACATGAATAACTGATGCATGGTGTCCCTAGTTAACCGACAGCAGTTTTTTCAAACAACTGAAAGGGGAGAGAATTATTGAGCGAAAAGTCATCTGATTAAACAATTGCAATATTTACCCGAGACATCAAATGATTTACAGCTGCCGTCAGAAGCGAGCATGTTTAATCTATTAAATTGTAATGATGTATTTGGTCGTATAAGAATGTTAGCGCCACCTACGACTGCGTTATCACACTGTCCGGTTCTTATAGCCGTAATCGCATGGTCTAAAGCTAACAGACTCGATGAACACGCAGTATCTATCACATAACTAGGACCTGAAAATAAACACAGTCTGATCAACTCATGTTTTAAAGGGTGCATTAACCTCCCCGTTAGTTTTCAACTGCGTGAAAGAGTTGTGGGACATCTACCCCAATAATCCGACTTCAGATATTTTTCTAAACTTTTAAACGATCCTAAAACAATATTTTAATGGGCAACACCTGTACTTAACCATAAATAATGCATATAACACAGGGCCCAGCTGTTAAACGATCTGGGTGATCGCTTGACTAATGAAATGCCTAGTTTTATTTGTACTCGATACGTATCATCTGGTCATATTAAAACAATACAGCATCCTTATATCAACTTAAACAGTACTGTATAAATAATTGTTGCGTTTATAAAAATTCAATTACATGTAGTTTGATCGAGCTATTTTGATATTCAATTGGACCAAGAGGTCCACAGATCTTGAATAACTTTGGTGACTTCATGTTAGAATGGGTTCTTTCGTCATAGTTAAGGTGGTATATCAGTTTAAATAAATGAAAATGAATGAATTTTGAGTATCAGCAGAATTGGGTTCTTTCAAGAATTTTATTACCAGTTGTACGTTAAGGGTAAGTAAGTAAAGTAAGTAACATCGGAAGAGGTCTTGATCGTGATAAGAGGACAAGAACCAGCGCTTATCACATCAAAACAACATACCAAATGTGGCGTGATCAGTTTTATCATATCTTTAAACTGGTATCGAAATTAACTTCAATTTGAACCTCGGTGGGTCATCCAAACAACCGGAAACTTAGTCTGCAACGTGCGCTAATTCTGATAACCTTTTTACGCACTTTCTTCAAACATTCGACAATTTCATAAATACGCTGATGTCAGTACATACGTCTGTACTAGAGTTTATCTAAACCTAGTCTGGCAACAACAATACACAATACACTCAACATGAATGAGATAAGAATCTTATCGAAAATTTGTTATCTTCGATTTTCTGAGTTTGTCATTTTCTAGTCACAGGACGCGTTTATTGAAGACATTTTCACTCGCTGATAACGTGAACTTTCGAGTAAGATAAAAGTTTATCTTCAATTCAGGTATCTATCTCGGTTATCAAACGTTGAGAGAAGTTCATCGCTTCAACTTTTACAGACAGAAATTGAAATCGAGCGCATTTCGAAGTCATGAATCTAGATGGTAAAAACATTCAGAAAGCTCAATAATAGAATAAGATTTTACCTTTGAAATCAAAGAAATATGAAAGTCTGTTGGCGAACATAGCAAGACAGCATCCAGACATACTGTAACCAGTGGTAGTTTCGGGATCGCATGAAAATCCTTCTCGAGCTTCAGAACCACTCGATCCAATAAATACTCCTGTATTTGTACCGCGTAAAATCATTGGATTGACTCCTAAAGATTATTAATAGTCCATAATTCACAAAATGAAATAGAAAATTCTGGATTATTTTCTACGGCATAAAAGATTTGCATCAATTGAAACAATTTTTGATGTTCTATTCTTTCAATTCTGTAAATGTTTTTTAGACGAGTACAAATTATTACACGTAATAAGGAGGAAAAAATTAGTAGAAGTTGACTTCATTCTCTGAATCTAGTTTTTCAAAAATTTAAACGAATTATTGCGTTACCTGCATCAACTATAGATTCATACGCAGCCTCCAGCATCAATCTCAACTGCGGATCCATTGTATCTGCCTGTTTTGGATGAACGCCAAAAAATGACGCGTCAAATTTTGTCAGATCTTTTAATTTTCCATTTCTGGTCGGCAAACCAAATAAACCTGAAATAAAAGAATATGAACGATTCCTTTTTGAAATTACGGATGTATTTCAGTGAAGATATTCAAAATCAGGATGAACTTTTTCTTTTAGGTGCATGCCTATAAGCTTATCCATTTGCATGTACTTAGCAAAAACATAATCCAAGCTTTAAAATTCAAAATGATTATGCAGAATAACAACATTCCATGCATTTTAATTAGACTTATCAGTGTTAGGGTTAAGTTCGCAGTTTAGTGTCATATTGTACCATATCAGATATTTATTTTTGATGAAACAGATTATTCCCTTATGGTGCAGATGAAAGATCAGCTTTGAAATATGAATATTGTAAAATTAGAAAAATAAAACATTCATAAAATATTATAGGGGCTTACCTGGCGTCCATCTTCTATCATCCTCAGTAACGCAATCCTTTCCATTCATCAAATGATCTCGAAATTCTTTGATATTATCAGATTCTGGTAATCGACCTGATATTCCGCAAATTGATATTTCATCCGCGCATATTTTCATCGTCGGGGGTTTCAAATTTGAAGCCATTTCTGCATCAGTCTTGTTTGTTTCCATGGTTCCTGTAGGTTCGACACCACTTCCTTCGCGAGCAGGCATTTTATTGATCCAGATTTAATTTCACTGTATTGGAGGGAAAAGTGAAAATCTTGACTGACAATACAAAACTATTAAAAACATGATTAGGCCCAATTGTTTTATTCCCTGATTTAACATCACAACAGAAACTGAATTATGATTTCAGGGGCAAAACAAGAATGAGGGAATGAGACAATTTTTTAAGTGAAATAAAAATTGTCACAACTTTTGAGTCTTTGACTGAAATCGATAAAACATGATTTCGACTATATAAAACTACTGTTGTGGCCACAGCCAGTAATTATGGGCTTGACAAACACAATAGATGAGATGTTAAACTTAGGTCCACCACATTTTGCTATTTTATGCAACATAGGCCCAATAGCCAAAGATGTAACTCGGTGCAACAGTCCCCAAAGTAGCGTCTTAACACCCACGTGTAGCAGTAGGCCCTTATTATTCTACTGTCGTCATTGCCTTTGCTAAATTTTACCTGCTTTCACCGTTTCTCTGCACTCGAAGGAATGTATTGCTCCAATATTGTTGGTCTGGCAGGGTTCAGTTCGCGTTGACAGTTCAGTTATTGCCGATGATGCGACGATGACAAGATTTCGACTTCCCTATATCAATCAGCATCGACATAAGGCGATCCAATCACAGCCAATCACAATGTCGATTTATCTAAACGTCATCAGACTGGGCGGGCTTACCCGACGCTGCTGGTCGACGCTTCAAAATTCTAGGGGCCTGAGGCAAAGTATATAAAGAAATGTATTGTTTTAATAAGCTCTAAAATGTGATTTGTTTGTTATTTATTGAATATTATGGAAGACCTCAGACGACATACGAGATATGAGATATAACATACGAGATATGAGATGCAACATACGAGATACGGCTTATGACATATACGAGATACGACTTATTTACAGTACGGGTGTCCGTCCGCTAGCGCCACCGCGGTGTATATTTTTCAACATCTACTCGGCGTTGTGGCGTATACTACGACACGTGCGCAGGCAGTGGCGTATACATTAACTATGAATATCAATATGCGAAAAACGTTTCATTTGAAACGAAAAACATTTAAAAATATTCGATCAACCACTCCCGGGGACCGGCTTCTCGCTGTGACATCAGTGGGCGGCCACTCTTAGTAGTGTGAGACACCGATGGTCCGGTGATTCGAGTTGGCTCCAAATACAGGGCTACAGCCCCTAAATCCACCAAAAACGCCTCAAATTCCATTTTTGAGTGTACAAAAATCCCTCAAAAAGAGTTAGCCATGGCCCCTTCAAATTGGTGGTCAGTAAGAATTGCGCCTAGTCAAGGGTTTAAACTTCGCGTTCGATGGAGGGTTTTCGATGAAGAATGAAAGATGTATGTATATTACGAATGCCGATGACCAAAGAGTTAAAAAAAAAAGTCCGACACACGCGGAATCTGTGTTTAGTGTACTATGATTTCAACGAATGAATTGAAACATGGACATGAATTAAAAATACTAAAGATAACATAGATCTATTGAATGAATTATTCATTAAATATCAGAATGGAGTTCCATTGTATCACTCTCAGCTCCTGGCCCTAGTCCAGCTGATTTCATTTATCACGACGTTTTTTGCGACGGGTGCAAACGCACCATACGAGCAACGTTCCGGTGTTCCGCTAATTCCCCGGTCTAAAGAAATGTTACTTGATATTTCCATGGATCTCTTATCTTTACAAATGTAAGAGCTGTTGTGTTTTGCTGAAGACTTATTTATGTGGTTCCTGTACTTTTGTCAATAAACAGTTTTAAAACTGGCCATGACAATTGATAAGAATGATCTTAAATTGGATTCTCCGATTATGAAAGTTATTCAGATTCAGCCATTGGCCCTTTTCATGAAAGATGTCAGAAAAGAAAGATAGCCAAAAAGCACTCAGAATACACAAGTACCTAAATTGAACAAATTTTCAGGGGAGGACCCCAGACTATGGCTTCAGAAAGCGGTTAGCGAAAACTGGCCAGTCTCGACTCTCAATGGCTGGTCTAGTGGACTCACCAGTCTGCCCCAGTAGCTCGATAGGGATGGAATTTAGCTGGGGATTTCAAACCTTGAGAGAGAGCACGGGAGTTCTTAATCTGGATACCAGGGCGATGTACGGGTTCCCAGGTTGTTTGGGATTCAAGAACTCAGGCAGGGGTGTCAAACAGCGGAGGAGGGGTACAAGGGGGCCGGGATTTCCGGCTGCGGAGTTTTTTTTAGAATTTTGATTTCTGATGCAGAAAAGCAGGCGGTTACGGCGGGCGGTGAACAGTAGTTATTTTTTCTGCAGGCATTGAGTAACCGGAACCCCGGCTCCTGAACACCAGGCCGTTTTAAGACCAAAGAAAGACAAGAAATAGCATAATATTATGAACTTGAACAGTTTGATATCTTTTTAGTTTTGTGATTTGAAAAACTTTTCGTCGCCCGCGGGAGAGGAACGGCCGGCGGCGCGCCTAGTCCAGGGTGTTCACAGTATGGCCTAATATCGTTGTGTCCGGTCCAGGTGTCCATTATCCAAAAGAAATCTATTTCTGGTTTGAATAAAATGTTGACTATGTTGGTTTTCATATAATTGACGATGACTGTACGCGTCACCATGTTAAACGATTTATATGCAGTAAATATTGAAAAAACATACACTGCGGTGGCGCCAGCGGACGGACACCCGTACTGTAAATAAGTCATATCTCGTATGTCATATGTCGTATCTCGTATGTTGCATCTCATATCACGTATGTTATATCTCATATCTTGTATGTCGTCTGAGGTCTTCCATAGAATATGGCCTATCACTGAGGCCTGTAAAAGAAGATTTTCCGATTTGAGTTATTTTTCGCGCGACATTATTATTCGGGATTCGAACTTCATCGCTTCCGGGTTAAGGTTTATACACGTGGTTTGCGAGCTGCTTTTATGTATGTATTTTGTAATGTATATCATGTATTTTGTTCGATTTTATTGACATTCGTTAATTCCTCTTATTTTGAATTAATGGGTGAAATATCAAGATTCGATTATAAAAGGTTGTAGACAGCCTTCGCTCATCATTCCACAAGAAAAACTGGAAAAACCATACAAAAGTTTCAATCAATTAAAGTTAAATTGATGTTTATTGATAGGTAAACATGGCACCTTTCGGAGGAAATAGAGGAGGTGGACGCGGGGGTGGATTTAGAGGTGGACGCGGTGGTGGATTTAGAGGTGGACGAGGAGGTCGTGGTGGAGGTAAGTCACCTTTGAAATGATAGCATTTTCTTATTATTGTATTGTAGCTTTGGATTTGCGGGATCATTTACTGCGAAGCCGAATGTATGGCCATACATGATGATACAGTGTTAAACTAATACTTTGTCAATCTTTAAGTTAAAGACTGACAAAGTATCAGTTTTGCCCTTAACCTTAAATGTACAATTGTAATACGATTAAGATGCCACAAAATACTGGAGTGGATTAATTTCACAAGTTTGTTTTATCTTTAAGTAAATAAATTAATGCACAACTTTTCAGGTGGTCGATTCGAGGATCAGGGGCCTCCTGCAACTGTCACTGGTAAGTTTGATATAAAGGTCTAGAGCTAGAACTGTTCCGAGTTCGGTTAATTTTATCTGGAGAAATTAATGATTATTTTTCAGAGGTTGGTATATACGCTCATCCGTGTGAAGAGGATCTTGTTTGTAGAGCAACCAATGAGAAAATACCGTATTTCAACGCGCCGATATTCCTAGAAAATAAAGAACAAATCGGGAAGGTTGACGAGATATTTGGACCAATCAGAGACTATGTATCCTTTATTATACCGCGATGTATTGAGTTGTCTTCCTATCCTACATTTAATCATATTAACTGAACATCACTCTTCCCCACACTGAACTATTCCTTACCCTAAATTTATTGTTATTTTATAGAAATTCTTTAACTTTGCTGTTCAGCTATTTTCAGTCAAGTTATCGCAGAATATGAAAGCGACTTCATTCAAAAAAGACCAAAAGGTATAGATAGAAATTTACCCTAACACAACGTCGTAAGAAGTAAATTAGATATTGATGGCGTCTACTTTCTTGATTTCAGTTTTTCATTGATCCATACAAGTTATTGCCATTAGAAAGATTTTTACCGAAGCCACCTGGATCGAAACCAGCGAGAGGTGGTGGTGGTAGAGGTGGCCGAGGCGGAGGTAGAGGTATGATAACTGTCGATACTTCACCTTGTACATTTGTATTTAAGTTTTTCTCAAAATTAATCAGTTTCAACGTGTTTCATCATTTCAGGAGGACGCGGAGGAGGATTCCGAGGTGGTAGAGGTGGTCGTGGAGGCGGTGGTTTCCGAGGAGGTCGCGGCGGAGGATTCAGAGGTCGAGGAGGTGGTGGTGGCGGTTTTAGAGGTCGCGGACGATAAAACCATCGAGTTGTTTCTTTTAATCGGGACTTATCATTTATTAGTTGAAAGATGCATTTAATACTGTATGATGTAAAATGCGAAAAGAAAGTGATGTTGATGACATGTTTTGGTCTACATCATTGATGGATTATAACTTACACTCTTTATCAACTAAGTGAGGTTTTATTACATGAATTTGGCTAATTGTTACTGTATGTATGGCGGACATAGACTATAGAAGTCTATGATTTGAATTCACACTACCTGTATTTGAATTTTCTGTACATGTTTTAACACGTTTTATCTAATCAATATGTATTGATTAGATTTGAAATAAACTGCAGTAATTGATATACTGTACGTACACAATTGTTGTATTGTGTAATAAAGCAGGAACTCGCGATATATTGTAACAATTCACATTGTGTAACATTTGAAGAAAAATTGCTCTTGATAAATATATTATAGATTACGTCAACTAATATTTATTTGCGTTTTTAACTATTTAGCTGGCGGAATGCAGGTGTAGCTTTGGTGACTCATGTGGAAATCCACCTTCCTCTCAAAATCTAAATCCACGACATAGCTTTCAATATCTAGTTTCGGAATAGCAATCCCAGAATATGTTAATGGATTATGCTCTTAATGGAACCTTCCTCTAGATGATGGATCAGGACATTTTGGCGAGAGCACACACCTGGAGGATTTCAAACGGGATCTGGCTAAGGTCTACAGATGTACTCCCACTTCCTCTGGTCAATTTTGATCTGATTCTGATATTTATTTTACTTCTCAAGAACACAGATATGACCAGAATTTATTTCGGATATGTGTAACAACAATCCCAAATGATCCAAATTGGACTAAATTTTGCACGTCATGAAATGAGGCCGATACTTCTTCATAATGAAAGTTAAGGAAATCTGAACAAATCATGCCCCTATGTAAACTGTTTTATTAAGCTTGATATATCTCGTAGAAAATAGTATTAAGATTACAGGCTGATTAAACTCATATTGAAAAAGCTTATTAAAATATACATGTATGATGTACAAAAATATAGATTGAAAATCACGTAATATATAATCACTTGAAGAGGTGTAGAAATTATCAAAGTTTTAGCACCATTAATACAATCATTACAACTCATCAATGTTATCTTTCAGAGTTCTAAGAAAATCTTTTTATGGTAAAGAATATAATAGTACAGCGCTAAACCCAGTTCCGCATTAGTCAGCTAAAATTTGACTTGTGGTCTAACGGTGTCATCTAAAAAGCCAAATTTTTAACCTACAACTGGAACTGGCTCATAGATTTTCATTCTATCTTGATTAATACATCTCAAGGTCAGCTTAGTTTCAAATGTGATATGAAATAAAAAGCAACTACAGTCAAACTTGTTTGAGTCAATATGTTTGAGATCATCATTATTTTGACCACTTACTAAAATGATGACTTACACAAAGTACCGGTATTTGAATTGGAAGTACAGATACACTGGGACTCAAACAACGAGGTGACCACTAAGTTTTTGAGTTTGACTGTAACGAAATCAAAACTTTAATTCAGCACCTCGGAAAATAGATTTCTCGTATCAATCTTCGTGATCTTCAAGATTACCAAATTTCATTCTATAAGCGAGAAGTTCAGCCTGTAGAGCAACAAGTCTATGAACAGATTGAGCAGTAGCTCCGCGTTCTTCTTCCAGTTTAACCCCCATCGCATGCAACTTTCTTTTGTAAGTTTCTTCCACCTTTTTTACTCGATCATCCGCTATAGTTTTCATTCTGGCTACCGCGTCAGCATGAGCGCGTCGCTCTAATTTAATCTGCGCTTTCAGCTTTTCAACGTCTTCGAATTTGTCCAAGTCGGAGAAGTCTAAACCATCGGTCAACTTGGATCCGTCATCTTCGCAATTTACCAATACTTCGGAAAACAAAATACTCGAGTTTTTCGTCGCTTTTTCAGCCTCATCGTCGACTGATTTGAAAACACGCGGTCTCCTCGTCGACGTGCGGCGAAGTTCAACCCCTGGATCGCAGCACGTTGATTTATACTTCGTTCTGGGTCTCGCTACCGGAATTGTTTCCTCCTCGCTTTCCTCGCGTTTGTGAAATTCGACATAGTTATTATTTGCGATATCAACTCGACCAGGACTCGTCGGATTCATCGGCGGTTTCAGCTGATCGTTCGAAGATCGACCATCGTCTAGTAGAATCGGAGAATTAGGAGCCGAGGATCCCGGCGGCGTGTCGTAAACCGTGTCAAAATTCATAACGTTCTTCATCGATTTCGCCTCAGACGTCGACTTAAAACCGTTCGGAAACGCGTCTGCTGCTCGTTCTATCAGGATCAAAACGGTCTGAATCGTCAGATCAGCCGTACTCATCAACAATAACGGATGATCGTCATCTCCGCGGAGGATGTTCGGCCCAAAAACCAATGCCAGGTTGTTCGGCGTCATTTTATTCACCGACGACCGCTTGGCGACCTTCGACAGAAAGTCACAAATATACATCAGCAGGTTATACTTATTCGGATCTATTTTGTCGAGTAATTTACGCAATAAGTCCATGCCCTGCTCGGGGTCGCCGTGTTGTATCTTCAAACCGATCGTCATGAAATGTTCGTATAAGTTAAACGGGATGATCGGTTCCGGTAGTTCTTTAAAGTATAGTTTCAACAATGAAGCGATTGTGTTGTTATCGATGTCATCTCGTTCGAAATCTATGTCTTCGCACGTGTCGAATGCAAACTTCGTCGTTCGAATAGATTTCACTGATCCGGTCAATCTGAAATCATATCAAGAAAGAAAATCTAATCATAAATTCTGTTCAGGCCATCCACCAAATTTTTCTCAGAGCGCTGTAGTATCATTGGGCAATGCACTGACGTGTCTAGCCAACACACCCTAGACCGATCTTGGATACCTGGCCTGCACTCGAGTGTTGGGAATAGCTTGGACAACACTTCCATGAAATTGAGATGACCGATTAATGCTAGGGGCTATTCTTACATGTACCAAATTGATACAAGCACTCTAATAATACAGTCCTGTTTAATTGATGTCTAAAGATCTTTGCCAAATAAGATGCAGTTACTATAATATCATTCAATAGACAAAATGAACATGAACCTGAATATTCCTTCATGATCGAGGCCGTGTTTCATCAGGTGATTCACACATTTCTCCACTATTACTGGTACTTTTGACGATGACGATTTCTTTTGATATTTCATAGTAGTGTCCAACGATTGTCCAAATACCGCTGAAAATAAATGAGATAGAAATACGATAGAAGATGCAGAATGCCGTGTAATTCTTGTGGACATTTTACCTACCTCCACCCAGTCTTGAAAACATGACGCTAATCAAAGATTTCACCCACTTTTTTCTTTCATCCTCCGAGGAAGCGAGAAGCAAGTACGGATCATTGCTCGCTGAAACATTACAATAATACTTCATAGTCAACATCCAACATGACTATGTCACCACCCGAAACCCCTTCTCTCGCAGTAAGGCACTCATTCCACAACCCTTGGAAACCTATTCAGATTGAGAAAGGCAAGATCCAGAACAGCCCCCGATACTTTAGACAGTTTAATTTTCAAATTTGACAGTGTAAAGGGATCAGTGCCAGAAATGCCCAAAATCTATTTGCCTACCTATTATTTCAAAAAAGAATTTTCCATTCTGCGGTTCGTCTAAATTATGAGGATTTTCGACTACTTTATTTCCAGCCAATGGAATTACACCTAATAATGAGACCTCATCATCTTTACGGAAATAATAAAGCTGATCTCCTTTCAACGCGAACCATCTCGACGTCCATGATTTCACTAATCCACCCTGTTTTTTCAGCCACCCAGTTTTAGACGATAGTTGCAAGTTGAATGTAGAAGTCATAGCTCTCGTCTAGGTTGTTGTATAGAGGTGCACCATGCGTTTTCAAACCACTGTAGAAAATTTTAAAAATAGTAAAATACCTGGGACACGTTTGTTCCTACTGCAATGTGTCAATCTTTCAGGTTTTTTTTCTCGTACGGTATTCTAAAACATATTTCAAAGGCCTACTTTAAAGGATCCACTGAAATAACCAATTTAGCTTAACTTACTCGCTTGAAACAGACATCAATTAGACCTTCAACCAGGAAGTATCGGGTCCGAATTAGGGAAAACCCAACATTTAACTTCCGGGTTTTCTCGCAGCGGTCGCTAGCTTTCTAGCACCGCAATTGTTGATGACGTTTACCGCAAAATCAAAAAATATATAAAATAATTAGATATTAATATAGATTCCTTAATTATAGATCTCACCCGATTAATGCACGATATTGTGCATTTTGATTAGTGAGATAATTTATTAAATCCAACAATTCATTTTGATGAATAAAATTAGAATATATTCCCGGTACACAATATTCACTGACGTAGTTCGCAGCGATTGCAAAATGGTGGTTTTCGGAAAGGAGGAATTAGCAGCGAATCGTTCGTTCTAAAATAAACTTTGCATGACAATTTCGGATTAATATTGCGTCGTTAGGTTGTATTCCGTCTTTTAGATAAAACGGTAAATATTTCGACGTAAAGCCCATGTAAATTGAGTGCTCTGAGGCCACATTAAACCCTCTGAAATTGAACCGTTGGATCGTGAAGTGAAGCCAGTTTGACTTTGGACTTGTCAAATTCTTCCGAATCATCCTGAACTCGGGATTAAGGTTTAGAGAGATACCATGCACTGTAGGCATCAAATAATTTAGGACCTAGTGGTCTACTAAATTTACATTGAAGCTATAAAAAACGATTTGAAAACTGAAAATCATAAGTGGTTGGTTGGGTACTGCTGGGTGAGTGTGTTTTTTTGCAATGCACAGTCAAAATATGGCACTATGACTCTTTCCCAATCTATTTCCACTCGCTGCTTGAAAAATATCAAGTATTTGAAAGAGACTAAATTGGATTTCATTGATTATTTTTAGTAATCATTTTGATTTATTTATCAAGGTTTATCAAGATATTGTGAAATTGATAGATAGCACAGCTGTCCAGTCCAGCTCCACCCAGCATTTAAATCAAATGACTAATAGGCCTAACATACTAAAAACCCCATTTCCACTGTTTCGTAATTTACTACTGGGAATATTTTGTCATTTCAGCGCGATGGAATAACCGATTCACTGCTCGTGACGAGTTTTTGAGAATATTTTGACGGCTGATCATCTGTGATATTTTACAAACTGGCTGCTAAGTTATGGTTAAATAAATTGTACAGACGCTTAAATAATATCAATATGAGTAACAGTACAAAGCATCCGAGTCAGTTTCATACTGTCGAAGTTGGCGATTCAACTTTTACGATTTTGAAACGATATCAAAACCTGAAACCTATCGGTTCCGGTGCCCAGGGTATAGTATGGTAAGTAAACATCGATATTTTGGATATGAGTTTTTCAAATTTATCTTGCCAGCAATCTCTCAGAATGGTGTAGTGCAGGGCTTCAGTTTTTAACTGTAGAAGATGAACGCAGTATTTGTGCCTAGGTAATAGACCTATGTCGACAAAAATCAAGGAAATTTTGTGTATGTTGATAGATTATCCTTGTTGTAACTGACAATATTCCAGTCGAATGTTTACCTATTTCCTATTTCAAATACCAAGTTCAAGTATTTTCTGAAAAAGGATTAGATCGGGCTCTTAGCCTACTTGGAAAAGGTTTTTGATGAATTTAGTTGGTCTTATTTTAGTTGGCCGGTCAAAGACTACAAGCTATGGGCAAAATGTCTTGTACAGTATATCTTGATGATAATGATGATAATAAATGATTGCTGGTAGATTACTGGTACACTGGTACAGCTGCCAAACTTTCCTGATTTTTGTTGCTATTTTGTCCAGATGAATACTGATCTTACTCGATACATACTGATGTGAAAGATGTTACTGAGGTTTCTAAACATTGATTACTGATTAATTTTAACATTTTCCTTCATATTTCAACTAAATGTTCATGAAAAAAAAAAAATCCAAATTGTTACTGATCTAGCACCTTCCAAAGGTTGGTAGCCCTGCACTGGGCATAGTTACTGATGTGATCACCAGTAGGCAGGATACGTGTGCATTGTTACAGTTAGTGGTCACCAGATCACTCATCACCACATCAGTTATTGTTTCAATAATGACCATTCACACACACATATTCACTGCTCGATATCAGTGAGTTCTTCGTACACTCAATGCAACCGAGAGTGAATAAAAATGAGGTTAAAATTATTGATTAGTTCTTCATCATTTGTCAATTGAAGTCTTCTCTTCACCGGATACGAGGTGCATTTTTAACGACGTTCGATCGTAATGTGAGAACTGGCACGTCTTGTTGCTTCTGTTTGGACGAAGATTGCGGGTTCGAAGAGGATTTTTCTACAACCTAATTGCAGCGAAATTATAGAAAAAAGACAAATACAAGTTTTCATATATTTCTGCTCATTTCAATTGTTATAGATTTTAGAATGAGGGGTCGTTTCAAAAATTCATGTTGAATTTGATTCCGTCTATAGGATGTTAAATGTTTTTGAACTGTGGAACTGGGCCCTGTTTTACGATGTTTGATAAGCTTTTTTCGTACGATCATCATCAATTGTCGAGAGACGTAATTTATAACATTTCAGGAGAGAATTGAATTGATTAAATCAGTGAAGCCTGACATGAATTCAGTCTCTCCGCTTGTGTGTGTGTGTGCCTGTGTGTGTCTCTTTCATGATTTATTTTGATATTTTATTTGATGAAACACGTTAGTTATGTGTCTGTATAACCGGTGTATTTACACGATCTTGATGGCATCAGTTCTCTCTCTCTCTCTCTCTTTTCCCTCTCTATCTCCCTCTTTCTCTCCCCTCTCTCCCCCTCTCTCTCCCCCCTCTCTCCCCTCTCCCCCTCTCTCTCCCTCTCTCTCCCCCTCTCTCCCCCTCTCTCTCCCCCTCTCTCCCCCTCTCCCCCTCTCCCCCTCTCTCCCCCTCTCCCCCTCTCTCCCCCTCTCCCTCTCTCTCCCTCTCTCTCCCTCTCCCTCTCTCCCTCCCTCTCCCTCTCTCCCCTCTCTCCCTCCCTCTCCCTCTCCTCTCTTCCTCTCCTCTCCCCCTCTCCCCCTCTCCCTCTCTCTCTCTCTCTCTTTGCTGGTGTTTGTGATTTTCGTTGAAATATTTTACTGTAGTCCTGGCGTACGTGTGTTGACTGACGCAGAATCGAAAAGAAAAAATAAATAAAACAACATGAAACGCGGTGCGGTGATCGATGGTAATAATTTCTAATTCGTCGTGAAAAGCGAGATACACTCACGCAATGTTCTACGAAATACTTCATTAAAAACGTTTATCTCGCTGCGAAATGTTTATACCCGGTATTCGCAAACTTCCAAATCAATATATTATTGATCGACGCCGGGCCTACACACGTATGGTAGTTTAAGCCTTCTTAACATCAATGGTTAAACGATGATCGGCTTTTTATGTTTTTAGTATCGAAATTGGTGTTCGGTTTTTCGAAAAATCCCCACGGATCGAAAGCAGCAGAGACAGTTAAATCAATCGAAAGATTACATTCATGTGCTCTTCTGCTCAAATGGTATTTGAAATGGGAATTACCAGAGAACTCAGATCTTTTTTGACTGTGAAAATTTCCTCATCTCGAATACCTGAGTGAGGTGGTTTAGTTAAAACCTCAAAATGTTAGGATAAAATCATTCATCTAACAGTCTCATTAATTACTATTTTTAAACGAGTTGATTGTTAAAGATAAGCTACATTCAAATCCGGCGATACATACAGACCCCCCAGCCCCCCCCCCCACTGTCTCATGTGAAATTGCTGAGCTGTAATTCTGCCCCTTAGATCAGTGATCGGTAATATGTTCAGCCTGAGGAGATCCCAATTACACGAATACATGAACCTCCACCAAACGAAAGTCGCATATCAACTTGTTCGTCGGCTTATTGGCTTTGACCAGATCTATAAACGGTTTTACTCAGGCTACAGACTGTGATAGTGCTATGTCTGTTCGGGGGGGGGGGGGGGGTGAGGAGGGGGGTAATCTTAGTAGAACAAACACTCTACTCAAAAGTGAATGATAGATTTTTGATGATTTAAACCCCACCATTACGAATTAAAAAGTAAAATTTATCATTCAAATATTAAAAGTAGTGACACGATGCTGAGAACTCACTATTGTCAGGTGTGATGGTAGATAAACTAAAAACGACGAGGATGAATCTTGTTTGGTCCGATGTTATTTATCTATTTATGTTATTTGTATTAACTTATTTTTTAGCGCCGCGTATGACACAATCACGAAACAAAATGTGGCGATAAAAAAGTTGAGTCGACCCTTCCAAAACGTGACTCATGCGAAACGAGCGTACAGGGAATTTGTTCTCATGAAATTAGTTAATCATAAAAATGTGAGTATTATCAATCGGTCGAGGTATAGCCTGCGCAATTAATTTACTTAATGAAGTTAACCCCCTTTTTGATTCCCTTTTTGTCATTTCTCGTTGTTACGCTTCATTCTGTATAAGTACTGTCACGTTAAGCCTAACTCAGGTTGACTAAGATCCGATCAGACCATCGGATCGCAGACCGATCAGACCATCGGATCGCAGACCGATCAGACCATCGGATCACAGACCGATCAGAAGCTGAATCGTAAGGATAGAACAAGTTCTATTTCCTATAACTGGTCTAAACGCCATAGCCAATCAGCGATGAGTATTACGTCACATGACGTATAGGCTCGAGTTGTAGTCAACCTGAGTACTCTTAAGATCGTGATACAGCAATCAGTGGTCACATGTTTACTACTGCTGTGCTTACTATGATCTAGTCGAGTCGTAAGAGTTAGGCTCGAGTTTGTAATAGTGATCACTGTACTTTTGATGAACTTTTTTTGAAGTTTTTCTCTTTATTCAATTCAAAAAGTGGAAAATAGAAAGATGTTTTGATATATTATGTGGTGATTCTCTTTTTTCAGATTATCGGATTATTAAATGCTTTCACTCCACAACGATCTTTAGAAGAATTCCAAGATGTGTAAGTATTTTGACAAACCGCCACCAATTATCCATCAGGGCAGAGGGTCATTGAGGGGTCATTGAGGGGACAAGGATGGATCGAGGATTATGGGCACTGAGTTTGGAAAGGGCAGACTTTGTAATATGAGGGCTGCACGCACGGTTAATTGGCTTCCGATGCCCTCTCACAGAAAAATTAGGACAAAAGGCTTTACAGGCCCTCATTACATCCCATTTGGATGTATTTTTTTGTCCTTTTAAAATTAAAAAAAGATTTTTCAGATTTTTTGGAGGCCACATTTGAATTTTGAAGGGATGGACTAGTCCCCCCTAAATCCGCCCTTTGGGGGATTATTTAGATACTATTGATGAATAATAGTGTTTTATATCACTCAATCGATAAACAGTTTTAAAGCCGATCCGATGATCACGGCGCGTATTGTTATTAGCAACAACGTTATAAGCCTTTTCCGATAAAACGAAATATGCGCTGGTTTTTTGTAGCGCAATAATAAAACTGGTGAATATCCGCGAATAGAAAAACTGATTAGATGCTTCGTATGATTGAAGTGTACATTTTAATAGGAACAATAAATGATATTGTTTCATAACTACTGGAACTGAATCAGATAAATACCGCAGTGTTGTTCATACTCTGTGATATTGAATGGTTTTATGATTTTCACATCCGAATGCAGTAGTGACTGATAAATAAAGAGTCCTACAATAGAATTTCATGTGATGAAATAACTTATTTTTCTACCTCCAAATTTCCCCAGTGGTCATTTTTTTTTCTTTTAAAAATTCCTACTAGCAGTAGGCCTATACGGAATAATCTAGTGGATTTGGCCCTTCTAAAGAGAAATTCACAAACTCAACCGGTTGAAAAATCTTGGGGTCACCAATGAACTCCCCCACTTCTGTGGAAAAAAAACTCGTTGAAAGCAGAAAAATTCATACAAATTTAACAGACTAAAAGAAATCATAGACACATTTTATTTGAATCAACTGAAAGTAGCTGTGTTTGTTTGAATCGAGTTATTATTCTGTTCTGTAAGGCTGGATGGAGTTAGGGTTAATCACCAGTCTCATGCGCTATTTACCTTATATATACTAACGTGCAGAGTGACCTTGAAGAATGGTAATTTATCATTCAACGTTACAGCGTCTATGACACCCGCTGGTCTTTAATCAAAAGGTTTTTTTTCTTATATCCCTCTCATTCTACGCAGGTTACATAGCGACTTTGCGATATATACCGCCATAATTAAACCTTATTTATCTGTTTATAGACCAGTTTTAACCAGGACATATTGAGCTGAGCTGAAGTTTGAGAACCTCCTGCAGCCATAGTCTCTTTCACTCAAATCAGTGTCAAATTAGCTTCAGATGCCGCCTGGAAATCATATCCCGCAGCTTCTAGTTTTCAAAAACTATTTCGGGGAGCACCTGTAGATGTCTAAACAAGATATTTATAAAACCTTATTAGCGGGTTAAAATTGATCCTAGGTGTATTAGACTGGATCATAGCTGTGTCTTCTGGCCCCTGCTACGCAAACACTCACTAACATTGCTACAGTGCTGGTAGATACTGGAATGAGTGGATTGTTTTATGCTGCAGCAGTGCTGTATTTCCCTGTCACCTCTACCTATCAATCAATAATCACTGCAATCTGATAGATGAATACAGATTCGATGTAGTGTATCGCTGACTCTCTGAGAGACTACAGCAGTTATCTCGATGCTCTGACTCTCCGAGAGGCTGCAGCAGTTATCTCGATGCTCTGACTCTCCGAGAGGCTGCACCAGTTATCTCGATGCTCTGACTCTCCCAGAGACTGCAGCGGTTGTCTCGATGCTCTGACTCTCCCAGAGACTGCAGCGGTTGTCTCGATGCTCTGACTCTCCGTGAGGCTGCACTGGTTATCTCGATGCTCTGACTCTCCGAGAAGCTGCACCAGTTATCTCGATGCTCTGACTCTCCGAGAGACTGCACCGGTTGTCTTGATGCTCTGACTCTCCGAGAGGCTGCAGCAGTTATCTCAATAATCGTGTAATCTGTTGCTCAGATCTTCAATGACGACGGACAGCTATGATTTTCTAAAAGCCTCTTGTAGCCTCTCTAAGGGACAGTTGATTGTGACCCTGACTCATTCATTTACTAACTGAATTATGTGGTTTGATGATACATGTATTAACGACTAAGAGAACTGACTTTCTTTCCTCTCTCCCCTCTCACTGTTCTCCATATGCTGCCATATTAAAGGAGCTGCATTATGAGAAAGTGGCTGCAGAAGTAGCGAGGCTTTAGATCCCCAGAAAATTTAAGCTTTATTTTGGTGTGATCTTCCATTTTTCACATTAGCTCAATGTATTTCAAAGCAATTATCAGCAATGATAAAATATTGATGGTCCACGGTTGTAGATGCAGCAGTTTTACAAGAAAACCTGTTGTTGTGGAGAAAACTGCGTCTATTTCGCTCTCCTCCTCTCTCACAGCCATATGTCAGTAAATAGTAGCTTTATTGATTAGTGAAAATCAACTCCTTAATGAACTACAAATAGTATTTACCCTTTTTCATATTCAATAATCAATGTCAACTGACATGGATTAACAAAGTGTAGCGCATAAAAAAAGATATGTATCTTAGTGATGGGGACCTAGGATAGGCAAATTCAGCGAAATCAAAGTTATCAAATAGATCAGGCAAGAAAGAAGAATCGCTTGGGGGCTGAGTGTTTTGTACAGTTTTAGTTAAACCCATGTTTTGTTTTTTCGCATTCACAGGTATTTAGTGATGGAATTAATGGATGCTAATTTATGTCAAGTTATTCAAATGGATTTAGACCACGAAAGAATGTCGTATCTTCTATATCAAATGCTGTGTGGTATAAAACATTTACATTCTGCTGGTATCATACACCGGGTAAGTAGAAACTGGACGAGTTCGCTTCACATTATGAGCAAGTTTAGAACCCTGAATGAAAAATATGTTAATTTCTATACCTATCCCAACCCCCGGCCTAGGACCCTGTTTAGTTAGGTGATCCCAATGATACCTGACTGAGAGACTGATATGAATTCACTCCCTATTCCCTATTCATAGGTCATCGTTCGCAATCCGCTGCAGTTGAGACGTTGCGCTTGAAGTTTCATTTGTCTGGATTGTTACCTGCTATGAGGTTTCTCTTGTCAATATCAGCGGCAGTTCAGATTACTTACTGTATTTATATGGTTTTATTATACAGTGTACTTACTGGTTTATATTATATGTCTGTAACATGATGAAGGTTTTCGTCGCGAACATCTAAGAGCCATTAATACCTGTCAAAATGAGTAAAACTCATCTTATGCCCGAATATCATAGTTGAGCATCTGTAAATCTTTCGAACATGCCTCGCATCTATGCGTTTTTTTTTTTTCTTCATTGAATTTCAGTACGATATGATTATTTTCTTATCGGATATTTTTCAGGATTTAAAACCTAGTAATATAGTCGTGCGGTCGGATTGTACGTTGAAGATATTAGATTTCGGATTAGCGCGTACTGCCGGTACGAGTTTTATGATGACTCCGTACGTAGTGACGAGATACTATCGCGCTCCCGAGGTTATTCTCGGTATGGGCTACAAAGAAAACGGTACGAATTCCTTAGCTTTTTCCCATGTTTGGTAATTCAGTAGTTTTACTCATTCAGAATGAGTTTATAATGGACGTGTATTTGTTTTTCAGTTGATATCTGGTCGGTAGGATGTATAATGGGTGAAATGATTAGAGGAGGTGTCATGTTTCCTGGTACCGATCGTATCCTTTTATCATTGTAGCGAGTTTGATAAGCAATCCCACGATCGATGATGTAGAATAAATCTATTCTTCTAATCTCATGAAATCAGCGAAATGAAAATCATTTTTGTGGGTTGGCTTATCAACTTTGGAGAATTGAGATAGTCGGGAACAGTTGGTCGCGCTGCCATCTATTGGGTATAAACCTTAACTCGAGTTATAGATATCGATCAATGGAATAAAATAATCGAACAGTTAGGAACGCCGTCGCAGGATTTCATGAAACGTCTGCAGCCGACCGTGCGTAATTACGTCGAAAACCGGCCGAAACATTCGGGTTACGCGTTCGATAAACTGTTTCCGGACGTGCTGTTCCCTCCGAACAGCCAGGAACATAGCGGACTTAAAGCGAGCAGCGCGCGCGAGTTATTGTCGTTCATGTTAGTGATTGATCCCGAGAAACGTCTGTCCGTCGACCAGGCGTTGATGCATCCGTATATAAACGTGTGGTACGACGACAGCGAGGTTAATGCGGTAAGTCTCGCTAAGGTAAGGGACCATTCTAGTCATCTACAGCAGCAAGTGCAATCAGCCGCTAAATCATTGACAAAAAAAAAATAAACGAAACAAACACTTTAATTTCGCAATAGTTTCTCTATTTCTGCTCTACTATTCGCTGTTAGTTCATCAACGTAACTTTCGAGTAACGATTTTCGAATTAAATTTTCAAATCTCAAAAAATGTTGACTCAGACAGTTACCATGGAAACTAACAGCCTCATGTATGATTTTTATTGCGCTATTTCGCGGCTTTAAACCATTTTTTCTTTCTTTCTCGATTACTTTCATTTCTTCGTCGTTTTATCGCGACGAAAAAGCCAAAACTGTAACGCTTACCGCTACATGTATAACGCTGGTCGATTAATCGTTCTATGCTCGATGTCATCTACGCTTCGTCTGACAAAAGTTGCTTTTTACGATAGTTTGATTACTGATCATTGTCAACGGTTCTGGGCTGTTTAGATCCTTACACTTTCACTGAACAGCCCACCTCTATCTAGAGAAATAGCTTTTATCACAAATCATTGATAATTCCAGCTTTTGCTTCGTGTAGCTCTAGTAAATATATCGTATACGAATGCTCATTTATCAGTATATATATATATATATATATATATATATATATATATATATATATATATATATATATAAGCTTTGTTATAAGTATAAACCGGTAAGTAAACAATGTTGATGAACTGTCGTATATTTTGATGATGATATGTGCAGGATATTGCTGAATGTGTAATGTGGAGGATGTACGTATTTGTCAAAATCTCGCCACGGTCAAGTACTTACTACAAAGAGACAAAGATAGGGACAGGGATGAAAAAATCGACTGGTTTGAAGCATATGAGATTTTCTAGTTATTTTATTCTTCAATTTTGAAAATTGACTGGAAACTCTTTGCAAAATGATCAAAATTTCCTCGATGAAATTCTTGTTTTGTTTCTTTTCATTTTTTTCAAAATTAAAAATTGCGGAAGGAAAGTGTTTGTTTATGTTGGATGATTCTTGCATGGTCCCTTTATCTATAAATAGTATATTTCTACTGGGTATTTCTTAATCATATATAAATGTCAATTTGAGTGTTCTCTTCGATGTCTTATGTTTTCTTGAATTTGTCTTTTTTTTCTTATCATATTCATGTTTTAAGCATTCTATTTCTCCATAAATCTGACTCTCCTTTTGCAGTAATTTGACCAACGTTAGATCATGCAACTTGACACTTTTCTTGACATTACATGTGCATGCATCAGTAGTCTTTGATTGACTCCTGCAAAGTTCAGGCCAATACTGACCCTAATCACAGCTAAACTCATCTATTCTTAACCCATGACAGGGTGGACAGGTTACTTAACTAATCGCTCTTTCAAAATATATGATTGAGATCCATTTTTGATGATACAAGGTCTATAATCGGCTAAATAATGGATTGGTCTCCAACGATTGATAACCAGCCAAAGAAGCCTTGGAGGTTCACTTGCTAGCGAATGTGGTAACCTTGTTTCGGGTCTGTGCACAGGGTATATATTGGTATGAGCTTTAGTTCTGGCGAGTGAGGATGCATTTGCAGTATAGATGAAATCCTCTTATTTCATATTTTCAACGTGTCGGCACAAGTTTGATGATAAACATAGATTAGATACACGCACTGATTTTCAAGTTGTCTTAATACATTCATTTCTAATATCTAATCCCGTATGATAAACTAACAATATGTGTAATGTCACGTGTGGTAGGTTCGTGCGGTATATGAACACCTGTAAATTTAACAATCATCGACATATTATTTTTGCAGCCGGCACCAGCTCCTTACGATCATTCAGTAGATGAGAAAGAACACACTGTAGAACAGTGGAAAGGTACGCATACAATTACTGTGATAATACTGCACTGGAAGCACTCCGGATTTAGATTCCTAATTCATTGCAGTATGCAGTGGATTTTGTTTGGCTTCCATTGATATTAGACGAGAATAACAATGAAGGAGTTTCGATCTGTTGTTATATTGTGTACAATTCCGACTTGAATCTGAATTTTCTCACGAATTTCACTTTTCAGATTTAATATATAAAGAAGTTGTTGAATATGAAAATCGTGATAGAGATAAAGTGTTAGGCAATGCTATGCATAACCATACAGGTAAATACTAGTTCCGGTCTTTTCTTACTGATGTTCATCAGAACACCGGGAAAGTCTCTGAAAAACACAGGACGAATCCAGGGCCCAGTTTTGTAGACGGGTACAGTGGAACCCCGTTACAACGAACTCGGATACAACGATTCATCGGATATAACAAATATAGAATTTTGTCTGAAGGGAGACAATTTGATTAATTTCATACTGGATATAACGAACTATCCGTTATTTAACAAACGTATTTTCTGGTCCCGTGAAGTTCGCTGTAACAAGGTTCCACTGTATTACCTTTAACCTGGGGGTTAACTCAATTGAAAATGAATTGAGTTAAAGGTAAAACTAGTCAATAAAACCGCGCCCATGGGAATTGGAAATGGATGGATTGTGGTGGCTCCATTAAACCGTGTATATAGTAGCATAACTTGCGGAATAATAAGTTTTTTGTTCTATGATTTGTAGATGTATCGTCGATCAATGATTCAGGTGATGGTGTCACAACAGTAGCAGACGCTCCGAATCGAAGACGATGATTATATGTATATAGTCAATAATTATATATGTATATTGTATAAAATTAGGTACTATTTATTGGCTGTCATGGGTCGCATCATTGAAAACTATACCCGTAATTGTTAAAGGCCCAGTACTCGATTCCGAAAAAAATACTTAGCTTTCGTCGTAACCGAGCTATACGATAATTATTACAAAACCCCTAAAAAGAAAATCTCAGGGTGATTTATACCGTGTACTTTAATTTCGGCTTATTTACCGCAGTGTCCGTCTAAATTCAAAATCGAGGGCCTGATTTGGATTCGTGAATAAATGATAGCCGCAATGAAGTATCCATGCTTTTCATTAATAATGCCTGATGTGCCGGAAATTTAGCTTTTAATCTCGAATCCGTATGATAACGATATATTATAATGAGATGTGATGTCACAATAGATGATGCGTAACCCATGACGACCGTGTGTTTATTGTTGTATAGAAAAAAATGTCCGCAATATCAGAATAAAAAATACAATAACTAGCTCCGTGTTTGTGCGTATGTGTGCGTGTGAGTGTGCGACGGTAATTCGACACCTACAATCTCCTAAATCACACACTGCCAACGAAACAAACTAATAATCACTATTTCACTCAGTTCGAACTGTATTCGCGGAGAACCGGAACAAACCGCGAAATATTTTCAATTTTTTTTTCATGTGTGGTGTGAATATTGTTACCAGTAATTAAATTTCTATATAAATATCTCTCTGCGTTGAGTTAACGAATGCAATGCTTTTTATTACGTAATTAAATGTTGTCGATGAATATTCCAATGTACTGCAGGTAAATAATATGCATGCAGTGCACATATCTTAACACTGTAGCAGTTTGTACTGCTCACTATGAGCTCGGGTAGAATACGATACCCTTCGATTGATTTCGACCCAGTTCCTCCATTTCACCGAGTACATGATGGCCAATTTACGCGTGAATTTTTCGAAAAATTGATAATTGGGTAATAATCATTTCGATTCAAATTATATCTGATGAATTGTAAAGATCGTGATAGAAATAATTGTTATAAGTGAGATAAAATTTTTCTATGTACCGGTATAATTAATTAATGTTGTCTAGTTATTAGTCTTTCTAATCACTGCAGAACACTTTTCATCATTGCCTCCTTATTTCGATCGTCAAACAAATGCTTACTGGACTAAATTGGAGATTATCATACTTAGTACAAGTTTGAGATATTGAGATCACTCTATCTTTTTGCCTGTAGAAATGTTTAATCTTATGAATGGTTGTTTCCACTTAGTTGGACTGATGGATTCATGAAAACTAAGTAAGCCTGTCCTAATGAGTTGTATCATTCAGAACGGGTGCCAAAGGCTTAACATTTGCTCGTCGGGGCATTGGCCCAGAACAAAAATGCAAATCATACCTCCTTCATTCCCGACGATGTAGTTTACATATCATTGCATTTTTGGCAGAAAGTGTTAGATAGTTTCACCTGAATGTGTGGTTCACGTTTTGAAAAATTAAACGTAGATTTTATATGGACAAAAATTAAGGAGTTCAGAATACTACGAGAGAAGTCTTGCTGGTGACTATTTAAGCCATACCTGATTAGGCAATCGGCAGATGATAGCCAGCAGCGGACACAGGAGACTCGTACTATCTCACGGGTGTTTGAAATAGGGCGATTCTGACACGTGGTTCTGCTTGAAAAATTGCCATAATTTACATGAGATTTTGATTTGCTAATAATATACGCTTGCTATTCAGTGTGAACCACGAGATAGACTAACGATAATCATTAGTGCTATTCGTTGTGAACCATGCATTTGAAGATGTTCAGTTGCTCACCGGTAGATATTATTATTATGTGACAATTTACAAAAAAAATCACACTGATTTGTGAATTCTCTAGTCTTCAATTAACAGTTGATTTACGTGTCATGTAAAACACTATTTAATATTTAAAAAGTGAATGGGCGAGAATTTTGTAAAAAAAAAAAAGAATGTCATGATGAGCAAAATGTTTTACAAACTTCTTCCTGTTTTAAGAATTGATAAATAATATGTCTGTGTTTTTGCGATAAATGTAACATGAAATAAATAAATGTTCAGTACATATGCATGGTGTCTATATAGAATATACATTAATAGGCACTCATTTTCAAAATGGAGGCAGCTGTCTCGATTACTGATATCGTGCAAGTGTCTTTTGATCAAAACGTTCTTCGATTCCCTGACGGACTTAGATAAAAAATGGGTCCCTAAAAATTGCACCGAAACCAAATATCCTAATAAGAATTGGTCCCAATATGCCCAGCACTCCAGTTGTTAACACCAAATTGACCTTTGAGAAAATTAACGTATGTTTAAGTAGTTCGAATAGACACCAGAGTTCCTGTTAGCAGAGAAGAATCTCTTGATGAACTCATTCACTTATTATGATTATATACAAGATGTCTTCAGTTTCCTGTGAAATATGTATGAAATTTATTAGGAAACAAAAATAAAACATACATGAAAATCAATCGATTGTTTTTTCTCTATGTGCGAACATGAAGATATGTTCTATCCAACGTAGTTTGTCGTATTTTTCACTTCGGTCATTCATCCACCAGGACGAAGTGGTGCGCGCCATGCAAACCAAGCCGTCTTCAGAGTGTAAGTCTGTGCCTTGTAAACAACCAGTTTAATACGCTAACAAACAAGTTAATACGAACGTGGTTTAGTTTGCTTCATTAAAGATTACCTTTATTTTATCACAAGCAAAAAACTGACAGAGTATACTTCTATGACTGAACCTAGCACTTGAACACAAATCAATCATGACCAACCATGACTTTATCTAAATAAGTGTATATGTTGAGCCGTGTTATCACCCGATACATTAAGCCTGACGCAGATGGGCAATCTCTTCATGCGACTCCGAGAAATTGCTTGAAAATCGCAGTGATTTTAACATGAAACATGTTTGATATTGCAGTAAAATCTCGTTAATCGGTCCTTGTCGCTGCAACCGTTGCCCGTCTGCCATGGGCTTTATTATAATGTATATAAAACATGGAGATTTTACACAATGCGTACATACACCATACCTGTAGGTGGATAAAAGAATTGCAATCATTGGTAATTTACCCCCGGTATGGACCTAACTTCCAGTTTGAACACCCCTGAATTCCTATAGCCAAATGACATAAATTCAGTTTCCTTAGACACTCAATAACTGCTGAATGAGCCTTGTAGAAAATAAGTTTCGCAGAAAATCTATCGTGTATTATTGCTACGTATCAACACTTAAGCCCAGTCCTACAGTACATGACATATATCAGTATTCTTGTTCTTTTAAATCTATATAATAAATTTTCGTTTTAAAAAACATTTAAGAATTATTGAATTACGTAATCGATATTATCCATTGCCAGTAGAGAAAAAATCAGCTAACAAAATAAATATCTAAAACACCCAAGCTCGGTTGTGGTCAATCATGCATACATGATTTTAAAACAGTTTAGCCATTCTATAAGAATAACAGCTATGATGATATCACCGCGTTGTTGCAGACAATGTGGATGTTTTAATTCACTAAAGAGACCAAGTGTTCAAATATATATCACTTCCAGCGCTGAGTAAAGTCTCGTCGAATTTACGACTCAGTCGCGAAAAGCATTCGTTTAGCAGTCTGTGAAATGATACCCATCACGACTGGATAGAACGCACGATCAGGATCCATTAAATCTAGACAGACGTCGTAATGATTACACTCAGGGAGCAGGTGAACGATTATCTCTTGACGAGACCCGCTTAAAGCCTGCGATAGATCGGTTGATTGTTCGTACGGTACAGTTTTATCGCAGAGCGGGTGAACTAGAACAATAGGGGGCAGTCTGAAATATAAAACAATAGTATCAATACATAATGTATCAGTGATATGCTTCACGTAAGTGCAAAAACCAGAGTTCAAAGAAGTTATTATAAAAGGGTGGCAACGTACCCGGCATTTTCGGGTAGATTCTCGACGATAACCGTCGGTGAAAATCTATCGAAATGCTCCGATCCGTACATCACTCGTGACATCGCTGACAAATCTTCAACACCTCGCGACGTTTCGTATTCAAAATGGCGACCGATGTGATAAACACCGGCTAATCCTGCGAATGAAAACCAAATTCGTAATCAAGGGCGACCGCAGATATAGCACGAGAATGAGTGTTTAACCTGTACGAGAATGAGTGTTTAACCTTAACTGTACCACAGCTATTTTTTCATTTTTGAGAATTGGTCACTTGAAACAACAGTGGAACCATATATATTATAGATTGTGCCACTGTTATAATACACAACCCATATGGTAAAGTTTCCAGGGGGCAATATTGTCCTAATAACATCTAGTGGGCAGCGGGTGATGTTTTCACTACCATTACATCAGCTTGCTGACTTCATAACATCTGTTCATACTGTAGGCAGTGATGGCTATAGCAGTTATTGGTTGTCGAAGAGGTTAATAACTAATTGTAGGATAAAAGTGAACATACCTATAACGCAGCGAACTGCTGTAAATAATTCATACAATTCCTGTTGACTTTTCGTCAGTTTCATTTCGTGCAGCTTAGCAGACGGACGACGGATATACGACGTCGTTATATCTCGCTTGCTATCGTCATCTCCATCGTTTCGTCGTTTCGCGGGACCATCTCGTCGCTCGGTGTCGACGACATTTCCATCTTTTTCCGTTTCTTCTTCGTCGGAATTTCGAATCAGTTCTATCGAGCCGGAACTCTCGCCTAAACTCGACGCGGCTCGTCCCAAATTCGAACTGACCATCAAATACGAATCCGTGCTGATATCTAGACTTTGTTCTGGTTCCTCTTCACCGAGTTCAGTAGCTGTTTCCGCTAATGGAGTACCTTCCTGAACGCTTATACTGACTTCGGCACCACCCGCACCCTCCCCGTCCTCGCCCGCAGCTGCAGCAAATCCGGTTTTATCGTCGGTTCTTTCTCGACCGTTCAATACGACGAACGAACTCACCGACGCGGCGCTGTCTCCGAAGTTATTTACCGTTTTTTTCTCGTCTTCGCCGTTGCTAGCGTCGCTATTGTTGCTGCCGCTGTTGTTGCTACTGTCGAAATGTCGATCGATAAACCGCATCGATTCGATGATGCTCGTCGTCGGTAAGGGAGGTCCTTGCAGCATCTGTTTCGTTAATAACTCTAATATCGACATGACGCACAGATGAGCGCCAGCCGAGTGTCCGATCAATATGATATTCTCCTAAAAAATATCAACCGATTCAAACTTTAATTATCTGTAGATGATTAATAATCTACGATCTGATGAATAATCTACACAGAGAGTGTTTCATTCGACGACATCAATCTTAAATGATAATAGTAAGCTGTTTCTCCTAATCGGCCGGTGCATTTTGTAAACTGCAATACAATTTATAATCAGTCCAATTTTAGGAGGTGCCGGGTCTGTTACGGTTAGCTTGATTATGATTTCGGACGGTAGAATGAGGATAGTAAAATCATCATACCTTATCGCCGTGATAACTACCAATGTTATTAATAATCCATTCGATACAGTCGACTATATCTTGAATCATATCATCTACATAACCCTGTAAATATAAAACAACAATTCGGATAAAAAACGCAAGTTGAGTCAAGAAAATTGTTAGGCGACTTGATAAAACACTCAAAAAAGTTACTTTGAGCTATATTCAATCTGACGTTCAGAAGATGACTATCAGGATGAAGTTGAAATTTCTGATTATTCAATAAAAGCTCAATGAAACTTTTTGGACCTGTTTTTTTTGCATTGTGGGACTTTAATGGGTTAGAAGGCGAATTCTGGGGGTCAAAAATAGGGACAAAGGTGATAAACAGTTGAATTTTTGGCGGGGTGGGGTGGTGGGGGCTGGTTCCAGGCTGCTAGTCTGAATACCAGACAATCTACTGCTTCAACAAGGGCAAGATTCTAGACTACCACGCTGCCTGCCAAGTCTGGTCTTAAATCTTATCAGTTTTTTTACCAGGAATATGAACAGACATCTATAAGTCATCTATAAGATACTTTACCTTTGGATAAATGGAATAATTAGGACAGCAAACGATGGCATTGAGATTTTTAGATATTTCGTTACACAGAAGTCCGTACATATTTTTATCCCCGCTGCTCCACGTTCCACCATAAACGAATATAACGACCGGTAAATTGTCACCGCCAGACGACGACGACGATGATTGCGGTAAATATAAATCTAATAAGTTCTCATTGGATCCGTAACATAAATCCTAAAATATCAACAATATTATATCATTGATCGCATTTGCAATAATGTCTCTTTCAACTTTGAAAAGGTTGCATAACTTGACATACTCTCAAGCCAAGTTGAAATAGACTATAGGATAAATGCGCTTTTAAAAAGCTCTTCGAAAAATCTCAATTTTTTTTCACAAACCTTAATAACTCTGTCCGGTTTCGAGAACGCGTAGAAACACTTCCATTTCAACATTAAACGTAGATATTTCAATAAACCAAACTTCTTCAATACGGCGTAGTTGACTTGTAGGACTTTTTTCGGATGTAAAGCCCTCCTGTAACGGTTTTTCGTTTGCGGCCAACCGTATAGAATATTACATAAAACCGATATCGTATACGGGAGTGCAACAGCAGTCGTCACCGCCAACACTAAACCCTTAGTCAGCGTCTTAGTTACCATAGTAACAAACTCTGAAATCAAGTAGGTTAATGAATTAAGACACTTAATCGAATAAATCCTAGCAATCAAACATAATTAGCCTAAAAGCAATTTCTAATCTGTGACATACCAATCTGAATCAATATTGACTTTAAGAGAAAAACCAAGACGAAAATAGTGAATTTTGTAGTATATGATTAATAGGTGGAAATCTATTTTACTTTTCAAGGTTCTGCTTATTTTTTCGTTTCGCCACAAGGGGGCGCGCTGTATCGATTGGTAAGTACGGTATGAATACAAAAAGCGAGAAAAAATCCCGAAATTACTGCAATATGCGAGGTTGATACGTACAGAAAGATCGCCAATATTGAAAACAAAACTTCTCGAATAATTTAGAAAGCTTTTCACTGTAAAAACCGTCTCGTCATCGATAATTGATGCACATATTCAGTAAAATTCAGCGTACTTCTCATTAATTACGCAAGCCCAAGGGCGCAGCCATTTTTGAATACGTAGGTGGCAGCACATCACGGTGCGAATAGTTCGCGTTGATAGGTGCGCGATTCATTGCGGTCATTTTTTTCCTAGGATAAGAACGCGCTATCTATAGTAATCTGAAAACGTTTCGATTTGATTTCATTGTTGTCACATCTTAATTTCAGGGGCCAGATGCAAAAAATTTGATTAAACATAATAAATGACGCGCAATCGTGTTATTTTTGCATTTGAATACAATGATTGAAAATATATTGACTGTCTTTTTACTATAAATAAAGATTTAAATCTGAACGTTCATTTTCAATCTACGATACGGTTTGAACAATGCCACTCGGTCAACGGGGTGCCAACGAGTCTTTTTTGACACTCCGAATTCATTTGTGAGTATAATCAAACGCGTACCTGAATAATTGTTATTAAATTCACTCTTTAGAAAAGATATCAGTCTAAAGCCAACTATATCTCAGTACTTGAGATTAGATTTTGAACCCGAACACCGACTCAACGCCGACCTGTACTACGTTTGTACACACACCAGATACCGACGTATTGCAGTTTGAAATCTTAAGATTTTCTCAGCTCTTACTATCCGGAAGTATAATTACCCACCCTCTTAATTGCAAGAGTGTGTTATTTATTGCAGTGAAAGATGTCGTGGATGTTGAAACCATCAGCGTTTATCATTGCTCCGCATATCGGGGGCATTGCTGGTTCTTTTATAACCCGAGACAGCGTGAAGACTTGGTATAAGGTAAATTGATACTCGATATGATAAATTTCCATTTTACGTAATATCACTAAACAGGTTATTCCTATGAGTTAACAAAAAGTAACGTTTTCGCCCAAATTATTTCAATACGGGGGCGGGGCACCGGCCGTCTTATGAAAATATATGATGGAAATTGTCGTATTTTCAGGATATCAAAAAGGCACCATGGACACCTCCGAATTGGGTTTTCGGACCAGTTTGGACGTCTCTATATACCGGTATGGGTTACGCGTCATACCTAGTGTATCGTGACGGGGGTGGATTCGAGGGCGAAGCTTCGACCGCTTTACAGTTATACGCCGGTCATCTAGCTCTTAACTGGCTGTGGACTCCACTATTCTTCGGTAAAAAGAAGTTTGGTTTGGTAAGTATTTGTTCAATTAAACATGAGTGCTTTTGATTATTCCATAGCTCATTTTTCCAATCCCATTTTGTCTTAATGCCGTCGTGTTTTGTATTTTCAGGCTGCCATTGAGATTCTGTTTCTTGCCGGTTCAATAGTTGGTTGCGCCGTCAAATTCTATCCGATCAACAAGACTGCCTCTTACATCATGTTACCATACTTAGCCTGGGCTTGTTACGCTAGCACTTTGAATATCTATATCTGGTTGAAGAACTAAATCATTTGTATAATATCATAGTTTTTTTAAGCACGACTTTTTCATTGTAGCTAATATATTTAATGTAAAATGTAGTTTGAATTATCAAACTAATCCAAACCAAATACATGTACTGGACTTAATAAACATTGCTTTACATCTACGAGCGATCATCTCTGATTGCTACCGTAGCTTTGCGTGTATACTTTGAAATATGATATTGCTTAATGGCTTAGAACCTATCGAATTATTGCTTGTATGATGTGTTCCGAAATCAAATGAAAACGACCGTTATTCCTCTCAACTTTTACTTTTGTCATTAATTGTAAATGATCTACGTTTTGTGAATAAGTATAGTTTTCTAAGAATAAAGATTCAAATATCTCTATCAAACCAAAAATGAGTTGATTTTTCGTAATTTTCTCACCGGGTGGGCATGGAAATAGTTGGAGAGAAATATTCATCTCTGTCTGACGGAAATGTCCGAATCCTTAACGACGACCTATTCGGTGACGCCCGGACAAACCGTATCTAATGCCATGATCTCGTTGCTAAGTTTCATTGCTTGGCTACCTCAATTACGCAACGAAGTTCTCAACTTTAGCCGCGTTTTTGTTTTCTCTTGCATTTAATTGCAAATTGAAAGTAATTTAACGAGTATATTGAGATAATTTGAACTTGGCAAGTGTATTGTCACATTTTGACAAAACACATTTCGCCATATATAGGAACCGCACCATATTCTAGGAGGTAAGCACGAGTTTAATTTCTTATTTCTTTATCAAAATTGTTCTGAATTAGATTGGAAATTTTGGCTTATTGTCGATTTGATGGCAATACTGGATCCTTGTTCTTGTTCACGTAGATATGGATGATGTTATTAAGCCAAACGATAACCTCAATGAGGCGGGCATTGATAGCAAGACGATTTCAGACGTAAAAATCGTAATTGATGAAGATGAAACACGAATTGGATGCTGCGCAGGAATTACTCAGATATTAAACAAAGTTGCAGCGCGAATTCACAGATTCGGAAGCAGACTTGGAAGACTCATCACCGGTAATTCAAACGATTGTCCATCTATCTATCTATTTCTAGAAATACAAACTTTACAGATAAAACTTTAAATAATTACAGGTCGACAGAGTAGAAGACATCGCCGTGTAGCCAAGTCAATCAAGACAGTGGCAGAACGTGAGGTGCAATTCGCTGAACATGCAAAACAGGCTGCGGAACCTCCAACTGTTACCGTAGTTCCCGCTGAACTATCAGATGAAGAAATCGGTTTACCAGTAATTCGACCAACTTCGATCGTGAGAGTAAAGCATCGACCTTTTGGGCGTATTCCTGATTTAATCGTCACTAATCCAGATGGTCAGATCTTACAATTCGAAACATTCAAAATGCGACAACCATGCGAGCATGATTCAGATACCAGCTGCGAGTGCGAATTCGGCGATCCTTCACAAGACGAAATACCCGAAGTTCTGATGGGTACGAAAAATATAATCGCACAGCACGGAATTCTCAAAAAACCAAATAAACGACGTCAAAAAAGACATAATCGTAGAACATATGAGCAACGCAGAGTGCTGATAAATGATCTTCCTCGGGTCAAATTTATTCCATCGCGAGCAGACGATAGAAGGTGAAACATGACCCAGAAGATGATACAGTCAAGTTCTCACGAATAATCATTTATATATCGTATCATATTCTTTTACCCCTCAGGTCAAAAGACGCCAAAACGACAAGCGGTTTATATTTCCCTTTGCCGCCTCAACCAAAAGTTGCTGTGATTGACTGTGCTGCTGCTGAACAAATCCATACAGCTCCGTATTCACCATTTGCTGGTAAGATGGAGGAGACTTATGTTACTTCCAGTATTTTTTCATATATATTTCAAGACATTGAATATTTTTCTTTCATTACAGGAACACAACCGGCGCAAGATATTGACTTCGAATTTCCTCTGTCTTCTGGATATTACTAAATCTTCATCAGACCGCGCCTGCAGTTCCAGTGTCCGGGTTAGAACCGGCCAGCAGATCCCGTCGCGAATTGAAGAACGAGTTGTTTCTAGGGCGAGGAAAAAAACTCCTTCCATCGGTGAGGACTAATGATCTATCTCAGTGAAGAATCGTGGGCCCGATTTTTCCTGGATAATGTAATGCGTGCCAAACCAGTGGATGATGCGTCTTTTTCCGTGACGTTAAACGAAGTTCAGGCCAGTTTTGCAGCCGAAATACATGTTTGGCCAGTTCTGCAGCCGTCGACCCGAGACAGTAGAACTACTCAAAGACCCGCGTGCCGATCGTACAGATGTTTTTGATGACGTAGGAAATCAATTTGGTAGAATACTAAAAATGTGTAGTGTGATTGACAATGTAACTCGACCGCGAAATAGAATTTGGAGATAATCGTGTTATCTAGTTGACTTACTGTTATATGTAGAAATCATTAATCGGGAAAAAAACAGGAATGCGTAGATTGAATGAAGTAATGTATTAATGAATGAATCATTGGAGTAATCATGATGTGAAATCATTGGTGTTATCTTGATGTGTAATCTCTCGCAAGCAATTCACGTTTATCTATATTGTGATTATTTCAATAAATCGTTATCTATACCAAATTTTAGGATTTTGAAGAACATTTTTTCATCGCAAAAGTCTACACAGCCTCAAAATATCCTGAATCTAAAAACATTTACAAGTTTCTGATTTTCTGTACGTCGTCCATACTTTTCTGCCGAGTCCTGTTGTCCGAGCATCCTAGAATCTGATGGCGTCTTTTCCAAGAAATATTCAAGAATATTCGAGAAAATATCACAACTAGAGAGTTACACTATACCATACAATATATTTATTAACATGATAAATGACAAACTTACATCAACACATCTGAACCGAGAAAAGAGCTCATAAATCTCAAATTATCCGTGCACTATGTCACAGTCGATATCAATTAACTTCAAGACTCTACCGGACCATATATAAAAATCCTCGCAGAGTTTTCATTCTTTTGAATAATTCCAGTACGGTAGATTGATAAGAATGCCATTCCCCGTGGCATTCAGTTTTACTGATCTGTAGTTTAATGTTTTACATCGAAAAAGTGACAATTAGAAAATAAAACGATCAATATTAGTACGATATGTGCAGCTTAATAATGCTTCTCTGGGTTGTATATATCAGTTAATTACAATTTACCACAAGACGAACCAAACAATAATAATAATAATAAACCTGAACAGAAATTGACAAACTCTTTAGAATTGACTGAACGTACAAATCATGACCGGTATATACTTTTAACACCACACACACATTTCTATAATGATGATATTCTAGATAATAATAAATAGGTTTCAAATATAGCTACTAGTTTTTAGGCTAAAAAAAATTGATACCTTGTTTCTCCGCTCTGCTGAGCTTAAATGTTGACCCGGCCGGCCGCCTATCTACCCTATACATTACTTTTTTTAAATCGTGATCAATTTTACCATAACAGACCCGGCCGCTATAGAAATGAACTGTTTATAAATTTTATCATATTTTACAAAAATGACCCGGCCGCTGCGGAGAAACAAGGTATCATTTTTGTTTAGCCTTAATTCATTTAGAACATGCTGTTCCAGGTCATTTTGTTTCTCACATGAACATCATCAATCCATAATACAATGTTATTTTTTCTTCTTAAATTACAAAATGCAACACATAACACCTGTCTATATACAATACATCTATACACACTTATGAATGGAGTTGAAATTAAAATTCAATTTTTCCTAAGAAACACGTGAACGAAAATGAAATTCAACCAAATGGAAGCACAGGCTTTACAAAAAGACCAAACTGGTTATATAGAAATTATTATCAAAGATGAAACAGAAATGAATGCCGGCTATAAATAGAAATGATGATAACTGTGATGCTTACATTCGAAGAATTGAGAACTGCAATCCCACCAGGAGTGACTTATAGTCAATCTTATTTGATCAAAATAAGCTTGTTTTCAATTGGATATTCAGGATCTTGAATTATCAAACAAGCCATGAAAACAATAATTATGTACCGGTATGATATCTTATTAGTAGATTTGTTGCTCAGAGGAAAGTTGGTTAGATTTCAATCAAAACGTTGCAGTGTTTAAGTTTTGAACATAAAAACATCCTTTACAGTTCCATATTGGTGAAATATCAGGGATAAAAGTTGCTGTTCTGTTTGATCAGTGCTACGCAACTGCTTTAAATTCTTAGTAAATAAAAATTCCTAGAAAATTAATGAACTTTATCGGTTTGTCAACATTTTTTCCCTTTACTGGAAGAAAATCCTGTGCACCACGTCTCGCTTCATATTCAGACGATTTATAGAATATTCAACGAATGTCAAGATTAAAGAATTTGCTGAAAAATCATTATCATAATACAAAACAGGAAATATTCTCACATTTCATTGACATAAAAATTCTACAAAATAAAAAATAATTCGTTAAAACTATTCGTCAACTATTTGCGACAGTTCTTTTCTCATTTTTCAATGATTCAACGGTTCAGCCGAAACGGAACGCGATTTTGATCTTTCGTGTTTTCGAACTTTCTCGACGTGCGGTGAATTCGAACGCTGCTTGCCGTTTTCCTTCACTTCACTCCGAGATCTCGACCTCTCCTTCACCTCACTCCGAGATCTCGACCTCTCCTTCACCTCACTCCGAGATCTCGATCTCTCCTTCACCTCGCTTCGAGATCTCGACCTTCGCTCTTTTGACCTCGACCTCGATCGCTGCTCCTTCGGCTCGCTTCTCGACCTTGACCTCTCTTTAGCCTCGCTTCTAGATCTTGATCTGAAAAACGGATTTGAATTCAATCACTCGCCGTAAAAAAAATCCGTTCACTCTTGAAAACAGGATTCATAGTAGTGATCCTGAGGCATGAGTACCCGGTGAGCACTTTTATAATGCAAATTGACATTTTCTCATCATTTTAGACCGCAGCCCTCGTCCTTATCCTCAAGAATAGCTAATTTGGGATATCAAAATATCAAATTAGTAGTGAAAATCAAGAATTATGGGCCTTACTAATTTCTTTCAAAAGTAAGTACTGTACTTTTAAGCACTTAACAGAGACTCGCTATGAACCCTGGAATATCAAATTTTACTGTTTAATCCTACCTCTTATGGCACGATTCGGTTTTCGTATCTTTCGACTTCCGAGGACTCGACGCCGATCGAGACTTACGATCTCTAGATCCGGAATTACGAGCTCGGGATTTCGAACTGGATTTACGATCGCGAGATCGTGAACGCGACTTCGACGCTGATTTTCGCGATCCCGATCGTCGGTCGCGCGACGGCGAACGTGATTTCTTCTCCGGCGATCTCGAACGAGTCATCGATCTAAAACGAATAGTTCAATCAGTCATTTTAAAATCAAAGACTTTTAAACAATTGTTGATTCGAATTGAAGTCAATTAAAGAGTTTGAGAAACCTACTGACCTAGATCTGGACCTGCGCTTGTGACCTCTGAAAAAAATTATAGATTCGTTGAAGTTTAACACTATCGTATTGTATGTAATAATAGATGCAGTGGGAGGAATTCAGGCAAGTGGATTCAAATATCAAAACCTGCCACATGTGAAATCATTTGATCGACCAAAACTGAAGTGGGTGAGAGTACCAGTAGTGATTAAAACAGCTGCAACTCAAACACTTCAACTTATGCTGCACAATGGATATTTTACAACAGGTTCAATATTAAAACCTTCAATGTAAGAGTAACCCCAGGGCGAGCCTATAATATTCACTTTTTATGAAAAGATACTATTTGTGGGTTATGTGTGACAACATACACTTTCTGCTTTAATTCAATGTATACAGTGACTGACGCAGACAGGTGACAGTGACGCAGACAAAGTGACACAGGCAGGTGACAGGAAAAAAATGAATGAGATGAATCCAAGAGCAAAGATATATATATTTTCTGGGCCTCAAACATAAAGTCCTTGCAAAAACGTTCAAAAGATTTCAAATTGATCTAGTAAAGCAATAGCCAATACTGTCGGAAGAGTTCTGCTTCCAGATTGGCTTCTTGAAAGAGCCATTTTTGCATTCAGGTTTTCATGAAAAACACCCTGTAAATCTAAACAAGGCTTTCCTTCAAAATACAACATTCTAGGATTTGGAGATTGGATGAATACGCGATCTGTTGCGCACTGGAAAAAGCCTTTCATCTGGAAACCATAGCACTTAAATTCGCTTTGTCTATATATCAATAGGCTCAGCGTGAGGTTGGTCTGATAAAACTGAATGAGAAAATTATTGAGTTTCCATGTAACACATGGAGTATAATTGTATGCAATTCATTGAAATATTTTTAAAATCAATCCTCATATTCACTCAATGACTGAAATTATTGCAGTCATTACATCATTTTTAATAATATAAAATAAAATATCGCCAAGTGGATTTTGTGGAGAAGTTGCAGCCCAAATTCTGATATTTTTCATCATTTTAACACAATTTGAGAAATTATAAAATAGGGCTTGAATCTATAATGATAATTCTGTAAACTCCACCCTAGTCGGACCCTAGCAACTCAGATGTTTGTTGAAATTTTCCATGTGACACTATTTATGAAAGACACCCAACTCGGATATCACTCAAGTTGGACACAATTTTAGGGTCCAAAGAAATCCGAACAATCGTATTTTCAATTGGCAATTTCTAAGTTTTAAAATCTTAAGCTCAGAAATTGCCAACAGTAAGCACAGAACGATAAGCATATAACAGTATCAGGCAATATCTCATTACTGATGTATGTGTTTATCGACTGATATTTTCTTTAAGAGGTTTTGTCAACAGGTGTCATCTTTTCAGTAAAGCAATCTGTTCAATTATGCAGCAGGTGGTCACATGGTTCCAATTTCAACAATGATTCAATAAAAACTAATTTCTCCAGGCCTTACTGAGCTACACTCTTGAGCTACATGCCAAAAAAACATATTGCATTAACGATTTATGAAAGGAAAGAACTTCAAGAAACTTTTAGAACATTAATCTAAGTATTTTTTTTTTTCAAATACCAACCTGCTTCGACTTCTACTTCGCCTGCGACGATCACGCGACCTTGACCTTGATCTGAAGTATACATAAGAATAGATTTAGATAAATCACACCGCACTAATGGATAAGAGTCATGAATCAAGGAAAATCAGCTCGATGACTATCAGTTTCCAGTCATACCGGTGGTAAAGTAATAGCTGCAAAAAGAAAATCGAGTTATTTACAAATTTTCATCGCGTGAACTTCCCTGGCAGGAAATGTCCAGCACTTCTGATTCAGCATGGAAACAGGAATACATTGTTTACGAAGGCTTTGGTTCGACTATGTGACTATATGAGATCCAACTTCAATTCATTCTTATTTGAATATCATATTTTCCTAATGTAGCAACAGTCGACTAATTAGGAGAGGGTGGGGGGAGGGGTATAGATAGAAGACTAGAGAACAATCAACTAGTAACCAATAGAAAGCAATATATCTGAGTTGATGATCTGTGAAATATCAAATCATCTCCCAACCGTAGTGAATAGATTCAGCTCAGCTGTCACCTCTAAAGTATCAGATTTGAAAAGGAAATCTCGCAGCTGTCTCGGTCAGCAGGTATTATGAAGATTATCATCATATCCGCTGTAGTAAGTAGGAGGCTGCTTAGATATTTTATCGAGAGAAATATCAACAACAAACCTACGAACGATCGATGGATCCGAATGAAAAAGATGTCAAGGAACTGCTGAAAATTAACATGCAATAAAACAGTTTATACCGACAGCCAATAGAACAGCCCAACAGTAGGCCCTATTAAATCCACCATTTTTTCTCATAATATGTAATATCGAAATATTTACCTATATAGCACTGGTTGTTAATGCATATTATATTGGTAGTACTTGTACCAGGAGTGGTGGTGGTGGTTAATCCGATTCACGTACACACGTACAAAGCCCAAAAATAGTAGCAGTAGTAGGAACGTAGCTATAATGCTTTAGTAGTAGTAGTAGTAGTAGTAGTAACAAGCAACTGCCCGTTGGTGGCGACCTCTACCCCGATGTAGTAGTGCGAGGGTTAACCTGCAGTATAACGCCATCTATGAGCACACATAGACGCGGCGGTGCCCAGGAAAGAGTAGTAGTGGAAGTAGTGGCGAAGTAGTAGTAGTAGTAGTAGTTTATTTAAGTAGTACGGTAGTAGTAGTGATGGTAGGTGGTAGTGTTTCTCGTAGTACAGTTCCCTATGGGTATATAATAGAGCAACATATATAACACACATCATCAATATCAGAACACATGTAGTATATAAGAGATATGAATAGTACTAAAGTAACAACACTGAATTTGAAAACATGGGCCACTCTCTCCCTACCTTCCAAACACCGGCTTACAGTTAGAAATGGGAATAACAACCCAATTTTAGGATAGCAAGATCCTTGTATATCCTATGCATTATCGATCTGAAACCACTTCCTACATTGCCCATATTTAGTGTGAAGTTTGGACAATCATTGCGACAAAAATGTCTAATCACTGATGTTCAGAATTAGCCATTTGATGTCAAATCAAAATCAAAATGAGTAGACTTTATGTTCGCGTGAAGCCTCAAGTATTGAAATTCTAAAGGTGATGTAGGCTGCCGATTGATATTCAAAAGGTTAAGCCTTGATTCGCCTAAAATAGAACTTATACATAGAATTCCAAATCAGAATTTGACAAAATTGTATTCAATTGAACTAATTCTATCTTTAGAGCCATCAAATTCCACTCACAACTTCGGAACTGGACATAAATACAAATTCAACCGTAGACAGATTGATTGATCTCAAATAGGAATTCACTCATGAAGTTGAACGAACACGTATTACAGGCCTCGTAAAGAGCAATGAATACCAACAATATATCGACGACATATTAAAAATGTCTTCTATTGAATAGAGAACTATGCAGCTGACATTGGATACAATAATGAATTAACCATTAAGCGATATGATTTATCATTTACTTCGGTTTTGTATAGAGCCGTATAGTTCCATTACACGTTTATTGCCATGAACACCAATCCCATATAAGCAGCTTACGTAAACCCTGCAGGAATTCGCAACAACTATTTATCATCATCCTCTATGCTTTATGACAAATCATCCGCATTATTTGACCGGCTACATATGAACTACCGCTGCACCAGTATTACAACCATTTTTCAAAAATACTTGATTCAGTAGTAGTAGCGAGCCCTAACACACAATTGAGGATCCAGTTCTATCCGAGTAGTGAGTGTTAAAATCAGGAGTCAGTAGAGTCAGATGGAGATGACTGATTATCATTGAGCAGATAACATCACTTTTCATCCATCATTTGTTATGTAAGATGGTAGGACATGCTCGGTCCAAGGTTCATAAAAACGACCCCTGTATCTTATTCCAGAAATCTTTTCATCGTGACAGACAGCTTTTTTTTTTCCTTAGTAGAATAACCTCATGACAGATAAACCACAATTCCCTATTTACAGATGGACAAATTATGGGGTACCGGTACGACGATAAGCGACATGGAAATTCTTCGATATGATACTTCCCGATAGATTTCAAATTTGCAAAACTGAACTGTTCACTACCCCCGGAAAACCTTTTATATAAAAATCAACTATCGAATAAAAAACAGAGTGGCCCGATGTATGATGGAAAATAAAATGATGATACAAATAATTCAAAGTTCCGTATGATTTTTGAAGAAAGATTATATAGTTTTTTCTTTTTAAATTTTCCGCAAATATAACCTCACCTGCTGTAGGATCTGTACGGTCGTGACATTCTGGAAAACATTTTAAACAGGCATTCATTTTAATTTGATGGAATTCAAAATTTATAAGTACGAAAATCGATTTTTTAAAACATTATGATGGAATTATTCGCACACGTGACACTTCAATGGGATCAATCTGTCAGGCGCAGGTATTGTAAAGCGAATGGATACGAGTGCTTCGGGAAACAATCACAAACTTGTTTCAAATGCCTCATATCGATTATTTTTCAAAATGAAATACAATATCGTACTCGGGACTTGTTTGTTAGATTTACTTTGGAACGTTGCCCAAGACTACATTATACGTACTTGATCAGATTAAAAACATGAACAAAAAAATTCAATTCCACATTTGTTGCGGATAGAAATTCACGACTGTTGAATTTTGTCGTAAAATAAAAAGATATTTTAACTTACTCATCGACCTTAAGTTGACATTGTTGGTTAAAATAAGTCGATTTCTTCAAATTTTACGAGCAAAGTGAAGGCGAAAATATGGAACTTGAAGCATTGAAATTTTCAGCAATCAACATTAAAAGTTTGCAGCCAACTCTTTCAAACTTTTCCTATTTTTCGAATGTTTTTTCAATCATGGATTGAATTACATTGCATTTGTCAAATATTTACCTTCTCTGGAAACGTGGACCACCGCGACCGCCCCCGTATCGCCCGGAGGAACCACGACGGCCCCGCGGCTCGTAAGGACGCGCGTGCTCAACTCTGACTCTTTTACCGCAGATCATTCTGTAAAAACACGAGAAAATAAATAGATTATTCAAGGAATAGAGAAAATTCATGTTAATTCAATGCAATGAACTTCTATATGACCCTGTACTGTATTATCAATGACAATCATTATCATAATTAGTAGGGTCATATAGAAGTTCTTTGCATTAAAGTCACTGATATTATTAAAATATTATCATAATGTTTTTAATAATATCAGTGACTTTCTGATCTCTACTTAGAAGAAATTCCCTTATCTACTACTTAGAAGAATTTCAGTACCTGCCATCATTATCTTTTACTGCTCGTTCGGCATCTTCACCATATTTATAAACGAGGAAAGCAAATCCCGGTGGATTCCTGAAAATAAACAACCAAAACAGGAATAACGTTCCATAAAATATTGTGAGGAATAAAACTTAATTTTCATTTAATTTATTTGATGAGAAACCGACTAACCTAGCGACCCAAACATCGATAAGCGGTCCGTGGTAGGCGAATTCCTTCTCCAGTTGAAACTTGCCGATACCTGAACCTAGATCACCAACAAATATACGATATCCGCCGTAGGTTCGATCGTGAATCGCGCATTTTGGGGCCCCAGACATGATTTGAGGAGGAATCTCTCGGCATCAGCGAATTAATAAGCCGCAGGTTTGCGTTGATTGGTTTAATGGTCGGAAGCGCCCCAGCTGGTGGCCTAGACTGGTTTCCGGTGTTTTGGACAGACAACCAGTCTACTGGTGGCCGAGCTAGAGTTTTTGATTGGCAGATACCCGCAACAACCTATTCCACAGTAACCTATACCGGAAAATTTGTTTGGTCACTCTAAAACTTAACTAGTGGTTTTTATTAATATTTCGACACATTGCCGTTACCAGCCTGTGCTGCCATCTCTTAAAATCTTGAAATGACCTCGAAAGAACTGTATGGATGTGTCGACGCGATCGATTGGTTCCGAGCGGCAAACCTCCAACTCAGCAACCAATCGAAATAGAGCTTTCAACACCATACCACAGCTGGAAGGACGGTCGGAAGGACGACGAGAAAAGTAAATTTTCCACCGAATATTTTTCGATAGCCGTGTAAATACGATCACTCTCTCCTCATCGAAGCCTCATTTACTCCTCGACTGATACACCTCACAGTCACAGTTCGAGATATTGTATGAAAATACTTAGGAGGTAAATAAACAACACACAGCGCCTCAGCAGACAGTAGACACCGTAGTTTCTCTCTATCTAGTTTTTTTCAGTCATGTTGTTGACTTTTGGTCGATTTTCACCCACCGGATGGATGTTTGTCGTCGTCAATAATGTTGTGTTGCGAGTTTGGTTGACATTGCTTTAGGATAGAATTAACAGATGAAATCCGTTTGCATTTTTATGTCAGTCATTCTCAGTACCGTGACAAAACAACAGTCAAATCTGGAGCCTACTACTTTAACAACGCAGTATAGTAGGTCACACCACATCACATGATGCTCTCCGTTCGTCCCTCCCATCTTGTGACATTTTCATCCTTAAATTTGTTAATAATTCATCGGTTGATCTGAGGAGGTTATTATGCATCGATTTGACACTAAAATCAGTTGTTGCATTGAGATAACCTCTATATGATGATACTTTAGCGTCAGACGTTGTAGGGAACTGGTAACAACGACTGGTATTCAGACTATAATGTTACTTACTGTTTATCACACCACATGATGATGCTCTCCGTTCGTCCCTCCCGTCTTGTAACATTTTCATCCATAAATTTATTAATAAGTCATTGGTTGATCTGAGTGTATTATGCATCAATTTGTTCTAGAGTGAGGATTTTGCACTCAGAACTAAAACTGATTTCGCACAAACTTGTTAATATTTTTATCTTTCAGTAATTAGTAGTCGGTAGCTTTTTATGACTATTTGTGTCGAATACGAGACCAATAATGCACTTAGTGCCATTTTCCTAGGGGACAGGGATTTGATTGATAACGAAGACTTTGAATCAAAACAGTTTCGCTTATCTTAGTAATTGATAGGTTGAGTTAGTTGTTGGAGCATGTACGGGCTGTTGCTGCACAGCTGTTTATAATGGTTAAATCTATTTTACCACAGGCAAAAACTAAAGTCAACTTTAGTTTAAGCCTTACTTGTTGTTAAAAGAAAGAAGTCATTGCTTTCTTAGAATCTTTACCAGGGAGTGTTGAATATTGAGATATTCTGTTGAGCATTTTAAACCACTTCCCAAGTGGGCGTGGTTTCCCTGGACCCCTAGTTTGGATTTGCTTAAACTGAAATTTATTGAACTTGCGTTTGTCACAAAAAAATTTCCTCGAAAAGAAGGAAAGCCCCCAACACAATGCCAGGCAGCCTTTATTTGAAAAAGCTTTGAAATAAGTAATTTCAATAAACATGTATACGTTAGGAGTCTGTGATTAAATGTAGGCGTAGTCATCGATCAATGGTAGACCATCTATAAATAAAACTTCTATCAACATCGATATATTTGTTTATTTATGTCAATCTATATCTCGCATTCTTTCAGGCTTCAAAATACTGACAGAACAACAGTCGATCTAGTATTGGAATGTCAACAAAGACAAGGAAGTTGAATTCCTCACCATTCGAATGAAAGAAACAAATAATCGGGGAAAACCCAACGAGTAACTCACTCATCAAACAAATTGAATGATTGCGTAATCAGAGTGGCTCCTATGCCAAATCCTACCCTCGTCATTTACAAAAGACATTTCAACGTAATTCGGACGTTTTATAAAAGTTGATCGAGAGCTAAACGCGACGCACACAAAATGCAAAGATTACGGACGTTAAGTTTCGGGGCGTTGGCTCCTACGCTTCGCGCTCTCTCGAGGAATGACATCTCAAGACACCCTCTTCAACAACAGTTAGTCAAGTGTTACAGTTCGCAAGTAGTTGCCGAACCATTTCTCAATGGCAGCTCTTCGAGTTATATGGAGGAGATGTACAACTCTTGGCTCGAAGATCCCAAAAGTGTACATAAGGTAGGTTATTTCTCATAGGAAGTATTGCTTTAAGACTTGTCGACTGTTCTTGATTTTTGTATTCGTTCGTCTGGTCTGAAAAATGTTTTAATTTTCCTTGAGAAGATTTCCCCTTGACGTGTTGATAATGAAACGGAATTAATGTAATATTTGAAATCTTTTATCATGGACGTATGAATGTCAAATAGAATATTTTTAAATGTTATTTAGCAAACAGTTGTTGCTATAAGCTCCCTTTTAGCGTAATGCTTAAGATATTTTACTTTTCATTTCAGTCTTGGGATGCATTTTTTCGCAATACAACAGCTGGCGCCCAACCCGGGCAGGCGTACCAACGGCCACCGTCACTCACTTCAGATTCGATGTCGTTGAGTCCAGTTGCAGCGATGAGTCAAGTGGCATCTGCAGATACGAAGACAATCACAGATCATCTTTCTGTACAAGCTATCATCCGATCATATCAGGTAATGTACACCGGTTCCAATCAGTTGGTTTCTGCTAACTTTCTGACCATTCGGAGTCTTATGAATCTATTGATAAATGCGTGAAGGTTCGATATCTCTTGTGTTCGATATTTGTTCGTTATATTTTATTTCACTCCGTTGGTCATATTTTCGTGTTTAACTAGACTTTACTACGAATTGACCCGTTTATTACTCGCTTGACCTATTTCAAGTGTTCATCTGAAGTGTTCTTCCATTAATAATTGAAATGCTTTGTTGTTAAAGTTCAGTGATTTCCCTTATTATTTTCCCACATAGTTTATGAATAGGGAAATCGATCTTGTGACTGAACGTTAATTACCACCAATTACTTCAACGTTCATAAATTCTCAGCAAAACTTCTCGGTACAGCATTAAATATTGAAGCTCTACGTTTTATATTTTTGAAAATCTAAGCCTTTTATTATACACTACTGTACATGCATTGTTTGAATTTGATGAATTCATGTATGTTTTGTAACCAGTAACAGAAAGGCAGCATTTTTCCTGTCAGATTGTTACCCACGCAGACGGTAGGTGCCGTAGTCCACTAAATTGATTAATTTGAATGACTGACATTCAAAAGTTAATGATGTCGGTTGTCTACTTGACTGTAGTATCAAAAATGATGTTTTAATTCTCTGTATTTCAAATTCAATTGAAACTTTCTCAAAACACCTGCGATAATTGTGTGTTAACTGCCTCTATTCTATTGATTTATGCTAGAAATTAGATATTTGCTGTTAATTCGTTCATTTTGATGTTCGAAATGTTTTTGAAATGTGACCGCCAATACATACATCTGTGTGTTGTAGTGGATGTGTTCTGTTTGTAGGTTCGGGGTCATAACATCGCTCAGTTAGACCCTCTCGGTATTCTAAGTGCAGATCTCGATTCTTCCATGCCTCCAGAATTAACTTTACAAAACTACCGTCTAGGTAGGTAGTGCTGCCGCTATCTGCCATTACAGTGGATCAGCAAGAAAACAAAAACACATGTCGTCTGTGTTTTACTTTAATGGTGGCGATTGCATTAAAAATGATGATGGGTATGATTGTGAACGTTCACTGAGCTTGATTCTGTTCGTACAGATTTCTGTATTTTGAAATATTTTCTATTTTCATTCATGAAATCATCATTTTTATGTCAAAATTGCATTTTGTCTTACTGATTACTCATCATAATTAACCCTTTAACATCGATATCTAGACACTCCTATGTGCATCACTCTTGGAATGTTGATGTATTATTTGCTTCGTTGCATTTTTTTGAAGTTGTAAAGGACTCTCATTCTGTTGCGCTATGTTTATAGAATTCATGTCGAGGCAACTCAATATTTACCACTAAATTTTGCATGCTGGCTTAAAACGGTGGTCATTATTAGAATAAGAAAAGTGTATTAAGCCCTGTATGCGCATTGTGTACTGTTTCCTTCGCAGGTTTGAAACTAGAGAAATACTGAAACCTGAAGGCGGTCTATAGACGGTCTTTAGTTGCTAAACAGTCAGATCGGCACGTGCAGGACAGGGCTTCAGATTCAGTTTCAATCACAATTGTTACTTCGTCATATTTCAAGGGTGATGTACACGTCTCCATCTCTCCAGTGACAACCACTACTTTACATATACGTATATACTATACTGAAAACAGACTGGAAAAACTAAACTAACATGTGTGTATTACACCAGAATAGGCAGACAGACAGGCAGGCTTCCCTCATCAACTACGAACGCCGGCAACAACCGTTGACAAGGACCTACATCGCGCTTAAATACAGCTTCCATAGTGGTGTATGTTTATTTATAATTGTAGATCGCCGGGCATACGTTAGCAGCCCTGGACCCACTCGCCTTATCACCAAATATAAACGTTCCAGTACAACTGACGATGCCCTATTACCAGTTTGGTAAGACGTAAAAACGTGAAAAAAAAAAATACCTCAAAATACAACAAATTGAACGGTGAAATATCTTCCTGCACTCGTTCATTGATATTCTGTGTATGTGTGGTTGTAGCAAGTATTCATTTCACGTCTACGCGTTTTCTTTTCCTGTAAAAGAATGCTATTTCAGTAGAACTTTATTTTCTAGGGTGTTCGATTCGGGCGATTATCCTGCTCGGGTAGCCCGGAGTTATCTCGGGGAATGCCGTGAGTCGTTCATTTTGTCCATCACGTGGTACAAACGAGCTCCTCCGCGGGCGAGGCCGAATACACCTCCTCGGAGAGTATATTTAACCCGAGTTGTTCTGAGAAGCGAATCGAACGCCCTATCATAAGCCGATATATATATATATATATATATATATATATATATATACCGTATATATTATCTACTATGCATATTTTCACGTGTGATTTTTTCTTTCGGTTTTGAAAGTAACGTTTTCCGCTAATGGCTGCTTGGTGGCTATCTTACTTTCAATCGAGTATATCCAGCTTACATTTCATACGTACCATTAAGAAGCCTTTATGAATAATCAATTTGTGACGTTATCTTTTTGAAATATTTTACTAAAGGAAGCACCAATTGTTTGTAAAGCTCTTTTAAACTTAAAATCTATCACTGAATTCTTGAATGTCACACAATCTATGTACATTGTACAGATTGCTTTCGATGTTTTGATTATGGATTTTTCGAGCAGTTTTTGTATTACGTTTATGTCTGTTGTTTTTATTTGGCTGTTTATCAAATGTCGAATGCTGGGTTGTTGTCGTTTGTAGTAAGATTTTCACCATCTCGATCATTAATAACTTTCTGTACTGTATCTTTATTTACTGTGGAACTGTAGCCACCATTATCGCTGTCAGGGGACACTAGAAATTATCCGCCATTCTCTTCTATGATTTCTGTTATTTCTATACATGGTGATCCAAAAAAGCAACAACCTCATACGTCCAATTTTCCGAGTCCTATCGACATTGATGGAAAGCAAAATTTAATTAGATAGAAAATGACACCCAAAACTCTTGATTTCGTAAAGTAACTTTCGTTCCACTGCCATTATTATGAAACTTAATTATAGGTTCTATTGAATAGTAACTTTCCCGCAGGTTGAAGATAATACCAGTCTATAAAACCGGGCCCCATAGTTTTTGGTGTCATTTCCTTCATAAGAAAATTTCATATCCATCTTAGTGAAGGCCTTGGAAAGGTGGAAAAACACAGGAACCTCGTTATAATGACCTTATAAATGGAACTGCGTTTTTCGATATAATGATTTATGAGTTGCACGAAAACCTAGAATTTCGATATCAATTTAGCAAACTATCGGCAAAAACTAACAGTATGTTGTAATGATGTCTACTGTATGACGTTGTTTTTTTTGGACCACCCCGTATTCACTACTATCATACTATATAGATAGATGAACTCCGTGCTGATTTCTTTACTACCATCGATTGAAAAAATCAATAATCTATACGTCTGGACAGGATCTAATCAAAACACCGTAAAACCTTTCAATCCGCGTTTCGTGGCTCGACTGGTAAAATTGATGTTTTGTAACTAAAAGCTTACGGAATCCTGGCCAGAAATAGATAATGCATGTCGTACTTAGAAAACGGACTAATCTTTTTATTGATACGCATGTTAATAATAGTTGTACGTCGTTTTAGGTTACCTAAATAGAAGATTCGGCCCTCATTAATTGCCATTTAGAATTTAGAAATTTCTAAAATGTGAGACTTCGATTTATGCGTCATCGACGACTAATGGATTTATTGTTTTGATTTTGATTGTGTATTTACGTAACAATCTGTTTATAGCTTACATTTATTTCAGAAAGTTGTGCGCTGAGAAAACGTTCCTCTCCATATCACAACAATACACAAATACACGTTAACTAAAAATATGTTCAGTTTATATCATTGATCGATTGAATTATGTTGTTTAAGTACTAGGGGTAGTTCTACGCGCTACAGAATGTTACTATCTATATAGCTGTATTCTCTATATATACCTTACTTTTGTTCTGCTGGTAAACGTTGGTGGATTCACAAATAAACTAGAATATTGGGCTTTAATGACAATAAACTTATCCAGTATGTTTTTAATGACCAATACAAACAAATACTAGTATCATCGATATGTAGATATTCATACAATCTATCGGTGAAGTACACTAAGTATCGTGAGAATATTGAATTATTTATTGGAAATATGATAATAACGTTTGGAATACTTTGAATTCAGATCTTTTGAATAATAAACGTTTGACATTGGACACATGATTTCCGTAAATCAATAAATTGGGTCCCGGCCTTCGAAAAATATTTCACCCGTTTTATATTTAGCACACGATGAAAGTCCAGGTCAAATTGTCGTATGACTTTATTCATCAAATGTGTAATTAAAAAAAATAGATATGAAAGGTATATTTTAAGACGTTCTGTACGACTAACTACCAGCAGGCGTAGCGGCATGTTCTAACCCTGTAATCAATGTAACTATTTTATATTAACTTTGAATGTTTTCTTTCACTAACAACACTTTCAGAAAGATAAGACTTTAATTCGATCGATGAATACAGAAATAAAGATCGAAATGAATAAAAGAACCTTCCCGTCCTCTCGCGCGCTGCGTCGATCTCGCGCGCTGCGTCGAGAACGCTTCCTCTAACTAAATCAATCGCTAAACCAAATAAAAAAGTTAAAGCCAGGCAAGGATGTGTGAAGCCTGCCTGTCATCTGTAATTTATTTCATTTTGTTTACGTTGTGTGATTTTGATGGTCATGCTTTAGTGTGTTGTTGTACTGTATGCTCACATATAGTAGTGGTTTATCACTTTTTTCGAGAGAGTAAGAGACAATTTTTATTTCCAAAGCCTAGTTATTCACAAAAAACATTCTTCAACTCTTCGACTTTCTCATAAATTTTCGATAAAATCTTTGAAAATTTTAAGTTTGAAATTTTTGTGTCAACTGGGCCCAGAACCGAGCACAATCACTCTATTTCCCTCTATCAGATCATAGAAGTGTATTCACTTCTATGATCTGATCTTAAGAAACTTATTTGATCACAGAAAGGTCTATGTAGTTATACCTAGAATAACACTGGTTCACATATATGTAAATCCTTTTCACGAGTAAATTTAGATAAGACGCCTTATTGACTGCTCCCAGATTCCAACTTCTCATTTTGATTTGATAATCAAATTTAACCATTCTGCAACAAGCTCTGGAATAGTATTGTAGCGAAACTGGACCCCTTAATTCTTTCAAAATACCCTAGAATTAGCCTTAAATTCTGAGTTGACTGATCTGTAGGAACCCTGGTATAGATATATAGAATTTTCTGTGTAGTGGTATGATATATGCTGAGGTTCCGTTTCATCCCCAGTACAAAATTCCATTTTTATATTATTATGTCTATGTTATCTATCTAACTGTATTATACAGGGTGTCTCAAAAATTGTGTTACCGTAGCTTTAAGATTAATAGTTCATGCTTCGATTGAAATAGATTTGTTTGGGGGTTTGATTGGTAGATGTTTGCTCGAGGAGGGAATGTTGATATGCAATAGAAAGTCGTGCATGGCTCTGAGCACTAGGCATTAATGGAGTCGAACCAATATAAGAAATACAGTTCTTGCATTGTGTTCGTTTATTGATTGATAATCAGCTGCCAGTTGACATGATTTGAGACATTGATATTAAATCAACTGAAACAGGTTTCTCCTTAATTAAATTGCTGGTCCGCTTAACTGATATTGTTTCATTCGACTCCGTTTCACATGACTTATCACTTCATTTCAACATTTCATCTCGGCGAACATCCAGGTCTACCAACCTTACCCCCCCCCCCCTAAAAACAATAATAAAGATTATAGTTAATGAATTAGTATCCTTTAAACTTGGGTAACACATATTTCTGAGACACCCTGTGTATTATGTATCTTCATATATGTGTTTCTGGGTTTTTATTTAACTGGTTGTTTTGCCTGCAGGATGCATCGTGCTTCACGTTACAGTTGTAATTCACTGGTTTTCGATAGAGTTTTCTATTTTGTAAACTTGGTCACCAGATGTTTCAACTGTTTACATTACATTGTTACCAGCTGGTCATAGGCAGTCCTATTTAGATTTTGAATTTAGAATCGGAAAACTTAAATCGTCATAATGCATAGAATTTAGAAACGAACATCATATGTTGGTAATACATTCTAATAGAAACCAAAATCTTTATTTTCTTGTTTTGCGAAGTTGATTTTTCCAGAAAAAGCCAGAAGCACATTCTCTTCGCTATGCATTCTGCTAGTGCCACCAATCATCTATACGTATATTAAAATTAAGCCGGACGTAGGCGGACTCGCAAGTCCTTACTACGCCCGGCTTTAAATATGAAATATTTGAATTATGGGCTCATTACTTCGAGCTATGACAGACTTAGAACACATTTTAGTTAGGTTGTGGTAAACCTTCAGTTAGAAATTTAAGGTGGATAAGAATCTATGTAATTAAGGTGTGGCCGTAGTGGTATTTTAACCGTTTACGAATAGAAATTTATCTGCGTTCGATTTTAACGTCGTATTTCAGGTGAGAATGACCTTGACCGAGTATTCCGTCTGCCTAAAACGACGTACATCGGCGGAAGCCAGGAGGAGCTTACCCTGCGCGAAATCAAACAACGCCTCGAGGTAAGATTAGAAATGCTGACTTGAATATTTTCATCAATCTGAAACGTGTTCCGACGTATGTTTTGTATATTGTAGGATATATACTGTAAAACTGTCGGGGTTGAATATATGTTTATCAATAATCTGGACCAGTGCGACTGGATCAGACGAAGGTTTGAACCGCCGGGTATCATGCAAATGTCAGGCGATGAAAAACGTCTGCTGATGAAACGACTCATTCGATCTACGAGGTAATGAAACCACATATACAGTGCGACCTAGTTACTTCATCGGACCAGAAAATGTGTTTGTTGTGATGATTAAAAATTGTCCTTCTTTGGATGAAATTCCAAGTTTTCTTTTTGGAATATCAAAGTTTGTTGTAACCGCTGAATCATTGTTATATCTGAGGTCGTTATATCCAAGTTGCGCTGTATCCCCATCAAGCCATTAATTGTTCTGTTTTCTGTTTACGGTTGGATGCTACTGGTCGCTACAATTCGTCACATCATCTGTCCTCGGTGAAATTAAACGTTCAAACTAATAATAAATAGCGTTATCAATGATTTTTTGTAGATTTGAAGAATTCCTGGCAAAGAAATGGTCATCGGAGAAACGTTTCGGTTTGGAGGGATGTGAAGTGTTAATTCCCGCCATGAAGATGGTGATAGATCAATCGAGTAGTGATGGAGTTGATAGTTTTATAATAGGCATGCCTCACAGGTTAGCCCGCGACAAAAAACTGTCGAATAGTCGAGAATTTAACATCGGTTTTAAGTAATTCTGTTTGTATCGTTGATTTTAGAGGTCGTTTGAATGTCATAGCGAACGTCTGCCGTAAGCCGTTAGAGCAGATATTCTGTCAATTCGACTCGCAGTTGAACGCCGAAGACGAAGGCTCCGGCGATGTGAAATACCATCTCGGTTTGTCGCACGAACGTCTGAATCGCGCTTCGAATAAAAACATTCGCGTTTCGGTCGTCGCGAATCCGTCGCATTTAGAAGCGGTAAATCCGGTCGTGCAGGGAAAAACACGCGCGGAACAATTCTACCGAGGTGATACCGACGGCAAAAAGGTATTGTCCGATTTAAACTCTCTCCCGAGAGGTATCCGTTGGATTCACGGTCTGATTCTATGTAGTCGTCTATGGAAGTTTGAATGTTTTATTTACTGCTGTTTTTGAAGTTAGAAAATGTTGCTTTAGTTTAGTTTCAATTTCGTAAACGATCAGTCGATTCTTCGATGAATTAACTTATGCTTTTAACGAGGAAATTCGTACAAAATATCAGCTGCATTCGTCGGCGTTTACTGACGCTTTGTTCAGTCAGTCGTCTCAATCAAACAGATTTCATCTAAATCGATGTGGCTTTGCCTGTATTATTCTTATGGATTCCACACTGTCAGAATTGTTGAATTAACCGAACGAACTAACCCCCAGAGCCGGTTCGCCTCGTCACGACTAACTTTACCCCGGACACCATATTTCACTCTCCGATACGAACGCAGCTATTGGCTGTACATCTCACTACTACATATACAATACTGATTGGATGTTGTTGCGATATGTTTGTCTATAGGTTATGAGTATATTGTTACACGGAGATGCTGCTTTCGCTGGACAAGGCGTTGTCTACGAGACGTTCCATTTGTCGGATTTACCGGCCTACACGACGAAGGGAACTATTCATATCGTCGTCAACAACCAGGTAACAATAACTAACAATCACTGAAAATCAACGTTAATCATTTGTGAAAATTGAAAATTAGAAAAATTAACGTTTAAAAATGTGATATAGAATCTCACACTAATGATGAAATATAAAGGATGAAATGTTTTCTTTGAGCTAATAGTTCATTCAGTTCAATGTTTCGACTATATTCCCTTATAGTCATATTCAGGAATACTGAGTTATGAGAAGCTTAGCAAACTCTGGGGAATTTCTCTTTTACAGATTGGATTTACAACAGATCCGAGATCGTCGCGATCGTCGCCGTATTGTACGGATGTAGCGCGCGTTGTAAACGCTCCGATATTCCACGTGAACGCAGACGACCCTGAGGCCGTCATGTATGTGTGTAAAGTAGCTTCAGAATGGCGAGCCGAATGGGGAAAAGATGTCGTTATTGATTTGGTAAGAGTTATCACAGTTTACAGCTACAGACTTGACTATGACTACCGTTTGAGAGTAGTTAGACTAAAATATCAAAATTCCCTCAAAATCAAAATGACTTCTAGCTCATTTTCAATTAGCTACCGAGTGCTATTTTTCGAAGTCAAATTACTCACAATTAAAGATATGAGGTAGTCTGGTCTGCAGCTAGAATGAAAGTTTTTGAATGATAAATTTTAGATTTGTGTTTTGGTGTTGTAAAGATGGAGAGAGGCTCTCGAGATGAGGTATATTCACCGACTCAGTTATTGAGTAATGTTTTTATCCGTTTGTTATATAGGTTTGTTATCGTAGAAACGGCCACAATGAAATTGATGAACCGATGTTTACTCAACCGTTGATGTACAATAAAATCGCGCGTCAACCGAACGTCATGAATAAATACGTGGAGAAACTGACATCGGAAGACGTCATACAACGTACAGATTTTGAGGTTCGAATCTTTTGCCCACCGTTCCATTAACGTCTGTTCAATTGTCCGTCTTTAGTCAGAAATTAGTTTCAGAGTTTTCAACAGGTCTTAAACAATGTTAAGAACGTATATGCCCTAGATGTCTCAATGTTTAGGTCCGAGTACTACTGATTTCAGTGTTTTCAGTAAGAAATTAACAAGCCAGGTCCCTTCAAAAAACAGGAGGGTCCCATAATGTGTCACAGTCCCTGAAACGAAAGCTGGTTTGAAAGAACAGGTCCTTAAAAAACGACAGACGGGTCTGAGACCCAGGACCTGGCTCTTATTGAAAACACTGGATTTTGATTAGATTTTACTCAAATGAAATATAACGATGTTGATTGTTGTAATAGGCTGAAAGAGACACGTACGATCGAATCTGCGAAGAATCGTACGTCGCCGCTAAAAAACAAACTGCCGTACGAAACAGCGACTGGCTCGATTCGCCATGGTCCGGATTCTTTGAGACTAAAGACGCGATGAAACTGCCGGAGACCGGTGTCGATAAAGATACTCTTTCTCACGTCGCTGATGTATTTTCGTCGTGTCCCGATGACTTCGCTCTGCATCCAGGTAAAGTCTTAAATAATACGCAGTTGTCTGGCATTAAAAAAAATTTGGAAAATAATTTTGAAATATTGTTTGTTTGTTTGTCAGGTCTGAAGAGGATTTTGAGAGGTCGAAAAGATTTGTCGAAGAAATGCATGGCTGATTGGGCGATGGGAGAGGCCTTAGCGTGGGGTACCCTTCTGAAAGACGGGGTACACGTCAGACTCAGCGGTCAGGATGTCGAACGTGGAACATTCAGGTATAAAAAGGCTTCTTACAAATTAAAGGGATTGTTTTGATTTTTGCTGAAATAAGTTTCATGGATGTTTCAGTCATCGTCACAACGTTCTTCACCATCAGAAGATTGATAAAGAAACGTACGTTCCATTGAATCATCTTTATCCAGAACAAGCGACGTACACTGTATGTAACAGTTCATTGTCTGAATACGCTGTTCTCGGTAAGTTCACAGACAATCATTCTCTGCTCTACAAGTTATGCCTTTTGTATTGTAACAAAAAAAACCGATAATAATGGTAGGCCCAATGAGGAACTATTTTACAATGTCATTTTTTTCTGTGAAAATATTTCTTGGTTACATGTGTATTGATGAATTTATTCAGTGTGCAATTTTTCAAATTTTCTTATTGGAGTTGACATTTTAAGTTTGTTTTATTTGATAAGTTCTTTGTTTTATCTTTGCCAAGTTTGCCACTCTATTTAATGTCTATAGTTTATGATTGTGTTTTTATTGTAGGATTCGATGTTGGTTATTCTCTGACTAACCCGAACTCGCTGGTGATTTGGGAAGCTCAGTTCGGTGATTTCCACAACACTGCGCAGTGTATAATCGATCAGTTCATATCATCTGGTCAGAGCAAGTGGGTTCGTCAGAGTGGTATCGTGCTACTCCTGCCTCACGGAATGGAAGGAATGGTACGATGATTCTGATTATTCATAAAGGCTTTACGATACTTGCTTTGTTTATGTAGATGTTCATATTGATAATGTATCTCTCCAGGGACCGGAGCACTCCAGTGCTAGATTGGAGCGTTTCCTGCAAATGTCCAGCGATGATCCAGATCATTTCCCTGTAAGTTTAATTTATCGACACGACTTACTCAACTCATTTAATCAATCATACAATTCAGCCACATCCAGTTCCATGTTTTGATCTTTATGATATTGAATTTAATATTTTAACTGAAGTTCGTTCAATAAAATGATTGTCTGCATTTTGTAGGTTATCGGGCCAAACTTTGAGATGCAGCAGCTTCACGAGATCAATTGGTTTGTAGTGAACTGCACAACGCCTGCAAATTATTTCCACGCGATGAGACGACAGATTGCTTTACCTATACGTAAACCGGTTAGTTGAATTCAACCCCTTAGAATCCCTGCAGCTGATAATGGATAGCATCGGTTCAATCTTTTAATAAATCGTATTTCAGTTGATCGTCATGTCGCCGAAGAGTTTACTACGTCACCCGGAAGCTCGTTCATCGTTCGATGACATGCAAGACGGTACCCACTTCAAACGAGTTATAGCCGACGATAGCGCCGTCAATGAAACCCCGAAAAAGGTCGAAAAGAACATATTCTGTTCGGGCAAGATTTACTTCGAATTGATCAAAGAACGAGAAAAGAAAGGATTAGTCGAGAAAATAGCGATTCACAGAGTTGAACAGGTTTGTGTCTGAAATGGATAATTAGCATCTGTCTTTATTGGTTTAACTAGTTCCAATCCTTACTACACTTACAACGGAAGAATAATTGTTATAACCAGTTCAGCTGTTGTTGCTGTTATCTGAATTGATATTTATATTTGCAGTTAAGTCCGTTCCCGTATGATTTAGTAAGGGAAGAGGTCGTGAAATATCCGAATGCTAAAGTATGCTGGGTCCAGGAAGAGCATAAAAACCAAGGAGCCTGGTCGTATATACACCCTCGTATGGAAGCTGTACTCAACAAGTATCACAATGGAGAACGTTGCTTGTAAGTTCTTTTTCATTTAGATTCCAATTGCTAGAGATCAGCTAGTTTCAGTTCTATATTACTGAGTAATACGTCGCTAATATGGGTTAAAGCCTCACTTTAGCGTATCTCCCGAGGGTATCCTATTCTAAGCTGCTCATTCGGGCTAATCGGGCGGTTCTTGCCATTGAAGAGTCTCGAAACTCAAGGTTCGAATTCCTGCCGAGGGAGGATGCCCTGTAACGACCCAGCTAGGAGCAGATTCCTGGTAACTTGGTTGAGTACGAATACTTTAGTGTAATAGTATGAGTGTCTCATAACACACAGCGGTATTGGGACTACGTTCTTCAAATAATCAAAATCTTAAATCTTAATCATGTATTTTGTTTATTTAATAGTTATGCCGGACGACATGCTTCAGCTGCGACCGCGACAGGCATTAAACAGATGCACACGATCGAATCGAACCAGCTACTGAGAGACGCGATGACCATTATCAAATAAATCAATAGATCTCGATATAATCAGCATCGACTGAATGATGCATATTTACTGAACTTAGTGTGAGTTTTTGTTGACAGAAATTTCGTATATTCACATAACTATGTTCGCTCACCTCGTATAGAATAATTTTTCCGGGGGATATCTATAGACACGGCTACAATTTACAAACTCTTTTTATGACTGGGTGTCTTCGTCTTTGGTGCAAGGTTAACAAATTTATGTTTATAAGTGAAGAAACATTGAGACAGAGATTGATTGGTTATGACCGCTCTCATGTTTATAGTCGATGATGCCATCTTTCGTCTTCTAAAATTTCTGAATTGTGCTTGACTTGTTTATTCGTTACTCGGCTAAAACCTGAATATTTAGGATTATTTTTGAATAAGATAAGAGCTGAGAAATGAGGGTTATTCTTCCTTGCGATTGATTTTCGACGAACGATGTTTTAACAAAATGTGTAAATACTTTGTAGTTATTAAAGTTGAATGTATTGAATACATGTTTAACTTATTAATGTTTAAGTAAATGAAAAGGGTAATTTTCGAGCTTTATTCAGATTTAGTTCGGGGTAAATTTTGAAATTCGGTTCTTCGGCGCAAATTTCGTGTAAATCTTCAGTGTAGATACTGGCCGCGTGCTGCTTGATAATCTACTGTAATAGGACGTGTAGTGTAACACATTGTATCGTTTAGAACTTGATATTAATGTCCAAACCTGAGAAAACTTGTTATGTAAAAAGTCTTGTTTAGTTTTTCACGCAATGTTGATCATCTGCCAGCTACATACATGGTGTGTATTATAGAAAATTATAAATTCTAGTGTTTTTGTGGATGCTATTGATAATAATCGATGCTTGTCAGACTGTTTATGAACGTTAAAGATGATCTTATTTACTCTTAATTAGTGAAGCTAAAGCCTATGTGGAAAGCTTACTACGTCTGTGTATAATATAACCTTGTGTTTAACAAGCCGTAGAATGGTTGCCTTTAGTTGTAAATAGTAATGAAATGTTGTTGGTGTGCCCAATTAGAATTTCATTTTTAAACATCATTTGGCTTGAATAGTTTAATCGTAAAAACTATAGACCGAGAAAGAAAGCAACGATTGGGCCATCGTCGGTTTCCATGCTATGACTTAAATGAGGGCGTAAGAAAGAATAAATGAATACTACTGCTGGTGTTGAGAGTATGAGAAAATGTTTGATTTGACTAGTTCTCTGCAGATAATCATTTTTAAATAGTCTATTTAGTTAAAGTTATATAGGGTAACGTGAGATTCAAAGTGACTGGTTAATATTGATTGGGTTTTTCTGTATTATTTACTAGATTTTTTCAATCAATCAAAAACACTCTTATTAGTGATTTAAGTTAGAAATCAAGAGTTCTGTCAGAGACTTACGAATGATTAGTTGAATAATGAAATTGTTTTTATGTGCGTTTTCTTTTCATTATTCTTTAACTGTTTAACTGTGATGTTTTTTCTCTTCTGCAATGATTGACGCCAAAAATAGTTGTTAAAGCTTTGTTTAGATTTGTAGATTGCGTACGGTTTTCCCTTTCTCCGAAGACGCTACTGTTTTAGTGCACATTTGAATCTACGGTCCATCAATCAATTCATTGGCCAGTTCGTAAATACTTGTACTTGTTTTCAAAGGCAACTTTTAAACTTTGAATCGAGAAAAAATGAACAGTCTACGAAATGAAAAAAAATTGCTTGGCAAAAACTAACGTTCGGTTTCAGTAGAAGCCCATACGTTCTACCGTTCCTTTTGAGTAGGATGTCTGCTCTGCAATTAATTCACGGAGTGTCAAGTAGGTGGCGCTTCTACTGTTGTATTGTCACCGCTTCAGTGAATGTGGATCGAGTAAAAACTTTCAATGCATAGAAGTTTAATAAAATGTCAAAAATAATTGTCACTTATTTTCCTGTGCGTGATTTGTTGTATTTCGGGATTTACCATGCTTTCAAAATGAGGATACAGCAGTAACACGAGGATCTCACAAAACAGCAACAAAATGAACAAAAGCATTTTTAACAAAAAAAAAAAACAGTTACCAGATGATTATTTTACAAAAAGTTTTAACAAAAAGCATTTAGAATCTTATCATTGTAAATTGCAGCTGTATAGCAAGAGATTCTTGATCTTTCAAGATCCTGAAGAATTGGTTTTAACAGCAATGGTGATTAAAATGCTTGGTTTACAGCTTCTAACGCATCTGAACATTTAGGATCTAAATGACCATCTCCACCTGAAAATATATGTCGAATAACCCTTAAGTCTGGTGTTCAATTATGTTTCATTTCTCAGAAAAATGCAGAAATAAATACCGAAATCAAGTTGACGAATATCGTCAGTGAAGATCCTTTCTCCATTTACCCAGATTTCGATAATGTTTCGATCGTTTATTTGCACGAAATCTACTTTGTGTCCCTTATTTTCCAAAACATCTGAAACCAGGAGATATTCCGATAACAGACTACAGTCATCTCGCTTTTCTCATTGGACATGTTGGAGGAGGTATAATCTACTTACATTTCATACCCTGTAATCTATGTTCCCTGTGGTCTACTACTCCACAACTATCGTATGGTCCATAGTGGATGAACACATTAGCGTTGGCTGGCATTATTACACTGGAATGGAAGGTAAAGAGAAGATAAACAAAGAACAAGAACAGTCTTGAGTTGAAATACTCCCCAAATTAGATAATAAATTTGTTAACCACGTATGTTTCAAAATCTGTATTTCTGATTCTATTAAAACTCAAAATGGGCCCTCAAAATTAACTCTTTTCATATTACATTTTAAACCAAAAATGTCTTGATTCTGGATACGAACCTCCGATTTGACAGGACTTTGTTTACATGTAGCTAGGAAGCTTCATTTCCGGGTTAGTGTTTCATATTGCCGCTGTGGCAGCACCTTCTGGGCCAAGTTTATTTGTGCTGTTATGGGTTTAAGGAGGCACTCTTACGAAACTGAAACTTCAAAAGTCGATTCAAGTTTCAGGTTTACGGAACACAGATTAGTGAATCCTATTTGGTAAACAGGTTGTGCTGAATTGGTCAGGCGACCAGTCTAGCGCAGAATTGGACAGGCAACCAGTCCAGTGGCGGCGCGGGAATCCCAATCGGAGGTACACTGACGCAATATCAAAATGGCGTGCTTTACCATAACACGAAAAGCAAAAACCTCACCTAATTACTAACATTGTCACCCTCCTTTCCCACCACTCAAATCAGTATTTCAATATTTGGTAAGTGTTCGTAACATTGGTATAATTGGCGCAAAATATTCCATCTCAGATATTGTGGGTAATCATTATTTCAGAGGCACATCCTACACAGGGAACGGTGCACATGGTGGCGCTCAGTCGAGCATATCGTCAGCCATTACTTACATCCTGATATTTCTAGACCACGATGGGCTTCAATCTCCTCTCGCTGTGTTGTAATGAATTTGTTGTTAAATGATTCCATCCACTGATTACATCGAACAATGTGTGAACAGTGTAAGTTTATTTCATTGTTTAAATAAATGTTCTCTTCATCGGTTTCTGAAACAAGATTAAGATAATAATCTGTTCTTCATGTTTCTTCATTTAATACTTTCTTGTTTATATTTCATGTTCAACTCTAGATGCAAAACCTCAACTGTGGATAGAAAAACCCTGTGAATCATTTAACTGCAGATTGGAGCGAACAATTTAATTTGTAAGTTTGAATTTTAAATTTCTGCAGTTATTTCTAAGAAGGAAAGAAAACAATCTTAGATTTGTCTATTATAGGTATCACTTCAACGTGTTCAACGGGAATTTTGATTCAGCACAGGAAAACAAGAATCACTCTTAGATTCAGCACAGGACATCAAAGAATCAGTGTTTCACAATCAGACTTTTGGTTTCGCATGGCATGGGACATCAGGAATCACTCTTGGATTCAGCACAGGACAACAAGGAATCAGTGTTCCACAATCAGACTTTCATGGATACAGCACGGGACATAAGGAATCACTTGGATTCTGCATAGGACAACAAGAAGGAATCATTGTTTCACTATCAGACTTTTTTGGATTCAGCACATGACATCAGGAATGACGATAGATGGAAATTCAAGATAAGTTACATTTATCTTTATTAATCGGTTGTTGACTTGATTTTAAGGGACCAGTTTCATAGTATTTGATATAAACCATGTTTTGAAATGAAAACACAGAAACCTGTTGCATTTATTCAATCATTTCAAATTTCTTAATAACGGTGAATATTTGGCTAGGATTAGTTCATGGTTTGGATTGTTATTTCAGTAAGCGGGTTTAAAAGTTTTCTAAATTGCGATCAACTCAAATGTTATTTCTAATCGATATGAAACTGGTTCCTGATGTCAATAATACAACTGTTATCAATCATGTTCCTTCGTGATAATCAGATCATGTGTTCTCTTAAGAGTTAGAATTTCTGTAGATTAAACTGCTGTACTTATTTCATACTGATTGAATAGTTACAGATACATGTAACATTGTGTACAGATACAGAATACAGATCACTACATTACTTCATCCTGTGATTGAACAGTGATTTAATGTTCTCTCATCTTCACTAGATTCCCATCGTCTAACTAAAACATCAGAACATTTCAACTCACCTAACTGCAGGGTTTGGGGAGGGTGGGTAGGGTTGGGGGGAGGTAAGGGGTAGAGGGAGGGCGGGAGGGAAGGGGTGCGGGAGGGAAGGGGTGAGGGAGGGCGGGAGGGAAGGGGTGAGGGAGGGCGGGAGGGATGGGGCGAGGGAGGGCGGGAGGGATGCGGCGAGGGAGGGTGGGAGGGATGGGGCAATGTGGGCGGGAGGGATGGGGCAAGGGAGTTAGGGTGGGATGTAGGGGTGGGGAGAATGGGTGGTGGTAGGACTTTGGAGGGAGGGGTATGGGTGTGGGGTTTAGGTAGTGTAGGGTGTAGGGTGTAGGGTCTAGGTTGGGGGTGGTTTAGTGTCAGGTACAGATGGTTAAGTCAATAGTCTTGAAGTTCAGGATATTTCAGAAAATGTGTCCCATCTTTTTCTTAATCTAAGAAAGGATTAATCATTATGAAACACATCATGCGGCCATACGTGACTGGAACATGTCATGTTTCATGCTGTATAACCACCGGTCAATTGGACTAGTTATATTTTACTGGTTGTTATTTTTATGAGACCCGGGTTTGATCCCCGGTGGGTGCAATTTCACAGTCACTTCTCTCAATCGTTATAAGATAATTGCCCCCAGATTTTTGAATTGGGACATTTCAATTTTTAGGGCCATTATTTAAGGTGTTGAATGATCACAAACAGCTCCTTAGCTCCGATAAAAAAACGGCTTAATGAACATTTCAATGAAACAATAATCATAGTAATAATTACTGTTGATATCTGGCGGTTTACTGCTTCTTTTTGAATACATTTCCAGCTGAAAGATGTATTCTATCTTCTTCAGTGCTATTTTAGAAACCGCTGTAAATACTGGTTCTAGTTAAAAAACTGTAACCTGACGACTTTGTTGACGAGAGTCGCGATGCAGTCACATTCATTGCTGCTTCCTCTTTTTCTGCAGATTCTTAGACAGAGACCTAAACTCTTAATTTTTTGAAGAAGAGTATAGAACTCATTAGAAACCCATTAGAAAAGTGATATGTTTTGTAATCACTATTTATGGATTTTCAGACACGCTTCATTTGCGGGAACAGCAGTGGTACAGTTTATCACCATTCATAGATAGATATCCTTAATAATTAGTTAAATCCTATTCGAAAAGATAGGACACATTTTCTGAAATAAACTTTACAATTTATAGGTGGGACAAAGATTGACACGGAGTGACTATTGTTCTATTATTATATTCACGATATTAGTTCTATTGATGATAGTATATTTCTACCTGTGACTTATAATTCTATTCTAGACAGGGCTGCGAACTTAACTTATATCAGGAAACCGAATTTAAAAGTTGTAAAAAGTTTAAAACATGATATTCAACCAGATGTAGTTGTAGTTTTCACAGGCTACCGAGACCTTCCTACTACATTGAGACTTTGACAAAGCGTATTATGCATTGTAGTAGTTACATATCTAAGATTATTTAACTGTGTTTGAAGTTTTTGAGAATCCTTTAGCACAAATCTTAGTGATTTACTTGTAGGAAACGCGTTCACTTAATTTCATTAACTCCATTTTAAATCAACGGGATTCCAGCACACACCAGATGGCGCAACAATATACTCAGTGATACATACTGAAAATGAGTTAATTTTCAATGAACTTTGAACTGGATTTTGACCGATGGGAAAAGTTGATTAGAAGTTAATTGAAATGTAGAAGTAAATGAAGCGCGGTAACCAAGTAACGTAACCACTAGCAAACGTGACGGATCATACCTGTCATACATGGAATCCTCAATTGCCACAGGTAGCATGCGGGTACACTTTCGTGTAGGGTACACAGGTAGCATGCGGGTACACTTTCGTGTAGGGTACACAGGTAGACACCCCTTAAGTAAAATTTTCCGTGAGGAAAATTTTAACGTTATGGATAGATGGCGAATCTGATTTACAATATGGACTTGACTGCGATTCAATAAAGATTTATTGCTCCAGCGTACAGAGCGTTTCTGGAATTGAAACCAGCCCGCGATGCTATTAGTCTGTTAGTCCGCCTATGCGTGAATCTTCAGCACGATAAATCAATTTAATACAGATTTTATTGTTTCAAAGATGGCAGAATCATTAACGCAGAAAACCCGTTATCGCTGACACGGGGGGAGATATCTAGTGTATTTTGCCATTTTTCACGATCATATCAGTTTATGAAAGTCATTTCATCCTCCACTGTTATTTAAAATTTCATCAGTGCTCGATCAGTTTGTCAGTTTATTGCTTTTAGACTTCGATCGATGTATTATTTGACAGTAGACTCAAATTAGTGAATTATCACATTCAGTGCTTACGTAATTCTTGACTTCATACAAGTGATGAGTGATAAGTCCAATTCCCCTCAAAATATTCAACCCTCAATTTCTCATGTTACGTACGTTTTCTCTTGCTCATACAGATGGACAATTTGATGGCTAAAAACTGCTCCACATATAAAAATTCATCTTTAGTGCCACCTATATATAGTTACTGAACTATGGTCATGAACCAAACCAGGGACATAAAACTGACTTACCATTAATGAGGGCCATGAGCCAAATTTATTCTCATGTTATCAAACCAAAGCCATGTGCTATATTTCCCCTGCGTGGTCACCAAATCAGAACCATAGACCAAACTTTAACTCTTTGGTCACCAAAACAGGGCCATGAATGAAAAGTTATTTCTGTTGTCTTCACAACTCTGTATTTGAGAATGAAATGATTTATGTGGAACTAATGACCTACTTAATGAAAGATTCATCTGTATCAGCGTTGTTGCTGCTGGTGCTGCTGGTGCTGGTGCTGGTGTAACTTACACAACTTTTTGCTGTTTGTCTCTAAAAGAGTTAACTTGATCCCAGTCGGAACTGATGAGAGTTCTAGTGAGACGACAAATAATGAAAAGCCATATGAAAAGAAAAAAAGTAAAGCGAACGCGTGAGCTTCTAAGCACAAAATAAAACAGCATGAAATGCTGATATAAAGAGTGGGGTCCGAGAGCAATTCGAAGGTCTAGTGTCCTGCACGCTTAGAGGGCGGGCAGGGGTCTATTCCTACCTCGACTCAAAAAAAGATGAAATATAAAGAGAAGGGTCCGAGAGCAATTTGAAGGTTTAGTGTCCTGCACGCTTAGAGGGCGGGCAGGGGCCTATTCCTACCTCGACTCAAGCGCTAAAAGTAGAGAAAAGAGTAAAAACGAAAAAATGGCAAATGAAGGAAAATGGCTGGAGTTCGATTTGTTCCACTGGGTTCGAGTGTTAACTTGAAAAGACAATCAAATTACAGTCAAACGGATCATTTATGACATATATTTTGTAAACATCAGCAGTTCATCAGAGTGACAACGTTGAATTCTTAAAGCAATATAAAAAAATTTAATTGATTAATTTTGATCTCAGCCATCATTCTTGTCCTTGGTTTGTGTTTGGCCTTCTCACAACATTTTGTGAGTGTTGAGGTTTGGTTAGGAATAATCTGAATGATTCGATGAAAATTGATAAAGAAATCATCTGTAAAATTCAAGCCATGT